>NW_007254746.1:348872-562295 GCF_000164805.1 Carlito syrichta | reverse complement strand
GTGTAAAGGAATGCGATTGTCTTTTGCACATTTATTTTATATCCTGAGACTTTGCCAAAGGCCTTTATCAGTGTAAGGAGGTTTTTGATAGATCCTCTTGGGTTTTCCATGTACACAATCATGTCATCTGCAAAGAGAGACAACTTGACTTCCTCTTTTCCTATTGGAATACCCCTGATTGCCTTCTCTTCTCTGATTGCTCTAGCCAGGACTTCCAATACTATATTGAACAGGAGGGGTGAGAGTGAGCATCCTTGTCTTGTTCCCGTTTTCAGGGGAAATGGTTCCAGGTTTTGTCCGATTAGGAGTATGCTGGCTATGGGTTTCTCGTAGATGGCTTTTACTATTTTGAGGTATGTTCCCCGCATACCTAGCTGTTCGAGGGTTTTTATCAAGAAGGTGTGCTGGATTTTATCCAAAGCTTTTTCTGTGTCTAATGATGTAATCATGTGGTTTTTGTTTTGACATCTGTTGATGTATTTAATTACATTTATGGTTTTACGAATGTTGAACCAGACTTGCATCCCAGGGATGAAGCCTACTTGGTCATGATGGATGATTTTTGAGATGTGTTGTTGAATCCGGTTCGCTGGGATCTTGTTGAGAATTTTCGCATCTATGTTCATCAAAGATATTGGCCTGTAATTCTCTTTCTTTGTTGGGTCTTTACCTGGCTTGGGTATCAATGTGATGTTAGCTTCGTAAAATGATTTGGGGAGAGTTCCGTCTTTCTCAATCACCTGGAATACCTTCAGTAGGATTGGAATCAGCTCTTCCTTAAATGTCTTGTAGAATTCTGCTGGAAAGCCATCTGGTCCAGGGCTTTTTTTTTGTAGGTAGTTTTCTTATTATGTAGTCAATTTCCTCATTTGTTATTGGTCTATTTAGGGTCTCAGTTTCTTCTTGTTTTAACCTAGGCAGGTTGTGTGATGACAGAAAGTCCTCCATATCCGAAAGGTTTTCAAGTTTGTTTCCATACAAGTATTTCTTGTTGATGGATTGAACCTTTTATGATTATGTAGTGGCTTTCTGTATCTTTTTAAATTTTTGATAGCTTAAAGGGTATTTTGTCTGAGATTAAGATCGCGACTCCTCCTTTCTTTTGTGTTCCATTCGCCTGAAAATTTGTTTCCCATCCTCTTACTTTGAGTCTGTGAGTGTCCGTTCTAGTGAGGTGAGTCTCTTGAAGGCACTAGATTGTTGCCTGGTGACATTTTATCCATTTTGCCATTCTGTGTCTTTTCAGTGGTGCATTTAGTCCATTCACATTCAAACTAATTATTGAGATGTGAGAGTTGATCCCTATCATAATGTTCTTACAGAGTTGTTGTTCTTCCTGTTTGTGTGTTGTCTTTCTTTTGGTTTTAGAGTTGGATCATGTGTGTTTTAATCTTTTGCCTGTACTCTTGTGAAGAACGTTGTTGTTCTTTGTTCCTTTTCTTCTGTGTTCAATACTTTCTGAAGTGTTTCTTGTAGAGGTGGTCTGGTGGCAGCGTAGATTCATAGGGATTGGATATCTGGCAAAGATTTCAATTCTCCCTCACTGATGAAGCTTAGCTTGGCTGGGTAGGTTATTCTCGGTTGAAATTGTATATCTTTTAGAACTTTGAAGATAGGGCTCCAAGCTCTCCTAGCCTGGAGGGTTTCTGTAGATAAATCTGCTGCTATTCTAATTGGTCTTCCCTGGCATGTAGTCTGACCTTTTTGTCTTGCAGCCTTTAGGATTTTTTCTTTTATACCTACTTTGTTTAGGCGAATTATTATATGTTTGGGAGTTGGTCTTCTCATTTGTTGTCTTACAGGGTTTCTCTGAATCTCTTGTGTTTGAAATTTTTCATCCTTGATGAGATGAGGGAAGTTTTCTTGAATGATTTCATGAAATGTTTGTTCCAGTGTGACCTCTGTTTCTCTCTCTGCCTCATGAAGGCCAGTTACTCTTAGGTTTGGTCTCTTGAAGTGATCATTCATCTCTTGAACTTTTTGTTCTGTCTTTTTGAGCTTCTTTTCTATGCTTTTGACAGTGTGGGTTAGTTCTGTGTTTTGGTCTTCGAGCTCTGAGATTCTTTCTTCTCCTTGACTATTCTGCTTTCCATGCTTATTAGTTTGTTATTTACTTCCATCACAGTATTCTTTACTGCTGTTATTTCTGACATCAGCTCCTTCCTATTTTCCTCTTGTCTTTCCTCAACTTTTTAAAATTCTCTCTATTAATGTCTTGATGTCTGGGTTTGTTGCCTGACCAGTCATTCTGGGGGCTCTTCATTGTTTGTGTTCCGTAATCTGTTTTTTCACTGTCTGATCTCCCAGGGGTGTGTGTGAGACCTATATTCTTCTTTTGGTTTTTCTTCATTTGTCCAGTTTTTCCCCCTCCGTACTTTTTCCTTCCCTCCACGTCACCATCTTCTTTAATTCTTTTATTCAGGGGTAGAGGAATTGGTTTTACTTCTGTTTGTTCAATCTCCTATTCTTTATGTATGTCCTCTTACTTTGTTCAATTATGGAGTTGCACTGTAGCTTGGGGGTGGTCCTTTTTGCTGTTTTGAGATTTACTTAACGGGGAAGCTGTGATTCAAACTCTATCTGCAGGTCCTGGTATTCGTTGAGAGTGTATGGATAATCTGAAACCCACTTGCCACTGCCTTGGAATCTGTCCGTGCAGTGGGGCTGTAGGTTTACTCCCTGAAATAAAATGTGGTTAGCAGAGGGAAGAGAATCGAGCAGACAGTGGGGGAAGAGGGGGGTGGACAGAGAGAGGACTAAGGGTGGAAACAAACAAGTGTATCAACAAATGGAGAGAGAGACCTAAACTGAAACAGATAAAAACAATAGACCATGGCTACAGACTAACCAGCTCCCATACAAATTTAAATAAAGCATACAATGATGCTAACATACAAGCTAACCAACCACCTTATTGGTGTGCTATTCCCCTATACAAAGATATGGTTTACAGAGAGGAAAAAAGAGAAGAAAAGGAAGAGAAAAACAGGAACAAAACAATAGGTATAGAATCAAGTCATTAAACTAAGAGAACCAATCGAGCACACTCTGAAAACTTTTCGTTTAAGTTCAGTGTCCGTTCTTTCAGCTCTGATTTCTAGCTTTCTTTTCAAGCTGGTAAATTAGTTTGAAATTAGGGTCAGTTGCCCCTGGCCTGCTGTGAAGGACAGTTCAGATCACCATCCGTTCACCACTCAAACCTGGCCTGTGTCTCTTTTTCAACCTTGTTTCTCCCGTTTTGGTGTTGATACCTTGAATCGCCAGCAGGTGGTGCTATCTCAGCTGCTCGCCCCAGAGGGGTGTGGCCGGACAGGAGCTGGGCCTATGGAAGTCTGCCTTGGGGCACACGGGAGGAGACCCACGACTGGCAGGAAGTCAAGGTGGCAGCGATCCCAGCAGATCTTGCCTGCAGGGGCTTCAAGGGCTGAAGTCCTGGATCACCTCAGGCACAGGTGGTGCCATGCGCTATGGCCACCACAGAGGCTGGGGTGTCTCCGGCCGCTGCTGATTCTGCGGTTGCAGTGTCTGTCCAGACTATTGTGATGCCCCAGGGGTGGCGACTGCCGAGCTCTCTGTGAAGAACAGGCTGCTGATGTTGGGGTCCGCAGCCCCAGGGGAGAGAGCCAGAGACCCTCTGTGTTCTCCTTTGCAGAGGGTTTCATAGACCAGGTTGCCCCATCGCCATCTTGCCGGAAGTCCCCTAGACCTATATTTTAAAGGATGTTAGCAGAAGTCACTTTTTAAAGTAGTTAGTGTAAGGTAAACGAAACCAGACCAGGCAAAAAGGAGCAAAGAAAAATTTATCAGCGCAATCCTGGGTGAGGTTCACTGGTCCATGTAACTGTGGGCCGGAGAAGTCGCGCCCAGCAAGATGGGCGACAGGTTTATAAAGGGCACACTGAGAAAGCTGTGAGGGGGTCGGGGAGAGCAATCACTGGTTGGGACAGGTGTCACGTCTGCTGGCGATTGGCTGGACGGGGTTGCTGGAGTCACTGTAACAGGTACTGGCTGGCTTTGTGGCTGGAGTCTTAGTTCTGATTACTCATTTTTGCTGGCTGACTTCTGCCCATTGTTCTCCTGGTCTGGGTTGGAGCCATCTTGTTGAAGCCCGCCCCGCCCTTCAGTACCTCTGGCCTTACGGTTAGTTTTGTTATCGGTAGTACTTTATGTAAGTTCTAAATATTTTTGGCAGTATCTGCTTATTTTAGTTAAAGTCTGAATAGTACCTTATATTCAGCTCTCTTTTAACTTTTACTATGGTAGAGTTTCATCATGATGAATGAGTATAGTAACAGCAACAACAATATTCAAAATTTTGGATTGCGGAAAATTGTGCCACTACCTGGTGACCTTGGGTAAATTCCTTTCCTTTTCCTAAGTTTCTTTACCTATAACAAGAGTGTGGTAATGTTGACCATACAGAGTTATAAAGATTGAAGCAGACAATACATATGAAAGACTTAACTTAGTATCTAGCACGTAAGAACAGAGTAAATGTTGTTCTTAAATGTACATATTTACTTCTGATATATATATCAGAAGTAAGATATATATATCAGAGGAAAGGAAGAAGTTCCAAAGAAACTACCTTTTCATTAATAAACAAATCATGGATATCCAATAATCATGGATGCACTCACCTTTGAACTCCAGATTCCTGGTGATATATTTTTAAAACATTTATTTTTGCTCAATGTGTAGCTTAATCACAGTTTTATAATGAGGGTTTTGGAAATGTTTAAGGGGATAGAATAACACTTTAAGGAAATTTAAAAATATAGTAACTACTTACTGGACAAAAGATCTGGGAAGAGCCTAACTGTTCTTTCCCTCTCCCTTACCTACTAAAATACTTGACAGAAATTCAAAGTCTTTCTTATCTCTCAGATCCTACTTTTCCTGCTGAAAGTCCTCCTTAAAAAATTCTCTAGCTTTACTTTCTTCGGGTTCTCTGACTTTATTGATCCACTTCCTTGTGGAGTTCTTCTCCTTCTTAAATGTGGATGTTCTCCTTGTGTTCTGTGCTTGACTCCTCTTCTCTTCTCTTTGTCTACTTCCAGACTTACTTCATTTGCTAGGTCAGCTCCATAATTTAGTAGCACTGTTCTTTTCTACAGGTTGGGCCTTGAGCACCAATTCTTCACTGGAGCTCCAGAACTGTGTTCAGTAGTCTTTTAGACATCATCGTTTATATGTTCCATAGGAACCACAAATTCAATCTAAAACCAAATTTGTTATTTTATTTGAACCATCACATGCTGCTATAGTTAATTGCTTATTATTAGCAAGCATGCCTCCCTTTAAAAAAATTTTTTTTAAGGTTAATTTATTTTTTTATTTTAAAGATATGGATTAGGTATACAAATGGTCATTGTACAGGTAAAGTTTGGGCTTCCCTTTGTTCCCCACTTTGCCTGGTTTTAATTTCTTCTTTTTTTAATTTTAAAGATGTAGGGTACAATTCAGGGTTAGGTACTTAAGTAGTCATCGTACAGGTGAAGTTTGGACCTCCCTTCCCCTGATTTAGCATCAGGTACCCTTGTGCCTCCCTTTTTAAAATTTAAATATTAAATATTCTCAAGATGTATCTTTATCTACCCAGTGCTTGACTTACAGCCTCTTGTCTGCATGAAACTCCTAGTGCCAGATATAGTTGAGAATTTGATTTTTTTTTAAAGAAGATATTATGGCATGTGTACTACATATTTCATAAATTCCTGTTGGGATCTAGACAGTATTCCACTTTGAAATATTTAAATATTTCTGCAAAACATTAATGAGAACTCAGTGTGAGATAAATGCCCTCTAATCAGTTCAGACCAGAATTTCATCTCACCTTAAAAAAAAAAAAAAAGATTTCAGAACTGTGGATTTTGGAGGTGCGGGTAAGAGACTGTGGACTGATGTTTAGTGATTGCTGATTTTAAAATTACTAGATTTCAGCCAGGTGTGGTGGTTCCTGCTTATAATCTCAGCACTTTGGGATGCTGAGGTGGGAGAATTGCGTGAGTCCAGGAGTTTGAGACCAACTTGGGCAACAAAATGAGACCTTCATCTCTATAACAAAAAATTAAAAAACTAGCCAGCGGTGGTGGTGTATGTCTGTAGCCCCAGCTACTTTACGGTCTGAAGTGGAAGGATTCACTGGCCCACGAGATTGAGGTTGCAGTGAACTGAGTGTACCACTGGACTCCAACCTGGGTGTCAGAATGAGACCACATTAAAAAAAAAATTACTAGACTCTCTAGTTTATACCAGTTTTTTCTTATCTTAACCAGTAATACATAAAAGTTAATTAGAAATCTGTACGTAGGTATAAATGGCATCTTTGTCTTTATACTCTACTTCTAAATTATAAGTCGTTAGTTTTACTATAAGTCTGCAGTGTATGCGTAAAATTTCTAAATATATGACTTAGCATTTTTACTTAGTGTATTGATTGATAGTGTTTTGGCATCTAATATTATTTTTATTATTTATCAGGAAACAAGGCAGTGTGGTGTTGTGGCACATGTTTTAGAACTTGATTTATAATTAAAAAAATATGCTGCTTACCTTTCTGCATACTGAAGGGTGGTGACTGTACGTTTCAAAAAATAGTATTCCTATTTCTCAGCACAGATTCAGATTACAATCATATAACTAATAATTTTTTTATTATATAGTGCTATTTATTTGAGCATGTCCTATTAGTGGTATTTTTTAATAGCACTTTATTTGGCACTTTGGAAAGCAGATTGCTGTAGGAAGCAGAATACCTTAATTCTGTCACCCATCCTCCAACATGATAGTTACATGAGCTCTGGCAAGACACAGACCTCTTTTTCTCGCTTCTTCATCTGAAAAAAAAATAACATGCAACATCCCTAACCAAAGGTGATTGAATGAAGTGATCAGTTGAAGCCCTTTAGTTCTAAGATCTTTGATTTATGGTTTCTAGTGTAGTATTTTTTTAAAAAACATTTTTTTCTTGTTTTTTATTTTTTTATTATATATATTTTTTATTTTAAAATTGTGAGTACAATTAAAGGTTAGGTATACAAATATTCATTGTTCAGGTACCTTGTATTTTTTCTTTTTTCAGTCTGTGCTCCTTGGAGCTTTCATGGATCCATAGATATTTCTCACAATCAGGAGACGTTTGGGCTGAGCAAAGTTCATATTGCCTGTTTTATGTAAGGGAGTTATCTGTGGAACTTGATTTGATGGAAAGGTTTTGTGCTTACAGTATTAATAAACCTCTGTGTTAGTGGTTTTAAGGGGCTGTGTGTTAATTTTTTGGCATTTTATCTTATATAGGATGAAGGAGTTGAATCTGATGATTTGAAAAAAGATCTACCTCTAATGCCTCCACCTCCAGACTCATGTAGCATGAAGCTGACCATTAAAGAAATTTGGTTTAGTTTTGCAGCTCCCACCAATGTGAGATCTCACACACATGCATTTTCTAGGTAAAAAGTTTTTTAAATGTAGTATTATCTCTTAATGTTTTTTCTTTATTTCAAAAGTATGCAATTCTGTTTCATATGTTTTTTGAATTATTTTTCTGGTTTATCTGGTATTAAGATAGCTACTTTTAGGCCAGGCACAGTGGCTCTCATCTGTAATCCCAGCACTTGTGGAGACTGAGGCAGGAAGACTGCTTGAGCTCCAGGAGTTTGAGACCAGCTTGGGCAACATAGTGAGACCATGTCCCTACAGAAAATATTTTTTAAAATATCAGTCAAATGTGGCACACATCTACAGTCCCAGCTACAAGGAAGGCTGAAGCTGGAGGATCTCTTGAGCCTGGAAGGTCTAGGCTGCAGTGAATTGTGATCATGCCACTGTACTTCAACCTGGATGTTAGAGTGAGATCCCAACTCAAAAAAAAAAAAAGGAGATTGCTACTTTTCCCATCATTCTTACTTTATACTTTCTATAGACATTATTCTCACCATGCTTACTCAATTTCTTTCCTAGTATTTTAGTTTTATTTTTACATGTCCCTCTGCCTTAGACTTTCCTTTATTGTTTTTACTTCTGATAGGTTCTTGTTTTCTTTTCCGTTGTCCTTTTTTTAATATTTCTTAGTTATGTTTTTATAATTTATCAGTGATCAAAAGCAAAAGGAAGTAATTTTGCTTGAGTAAAATAGCTGCTAAGTCCAGTAGGTATGGAGATTATTTGAAATACAAATTTTCACACTTATTTTTATAATTTTTATTTTTTTAAAGGCAGCTGAACCTTTTAAGCACTGCAACTCCAGCTGTTGGTGCATGGCTTGTTCCCATTGATCAACTCAAGTCATCTTTAAACAAGTTGGAAACTGAAGGAACCTTGAGAATTTGTGCTGTTATGGGATGCATAATGACAGAAGCACTAGAGGTATGTCCTTAAACAATAAAAGGCATCATAGAAACTTTAGTATTCAAGTGTCCCCTTATTATTAGTCACTGTTGGAAAATAACAGGCCTGCAAGTTCTTTATTACTGGATATCTTTTATTTGTAGGATCTTTCATATATATCATTCTAAATTTGTTGTTGCTTGATTTCAGAATAAAAGTGTACATTTTCCCCTAAGAAGTAAGTACAACAGACTTACAAAAGTTGCTCGCTTTCTCCAAGAAAATCCTTCGTGTTTACTATGTAATATACTACACCACTACCTGCACCAGGCAAATTACTCCGTCATTGATGATGCTACAATGGTGAGTAACTGAAACCATGTTAGCTTTAAAGAAGCTTCTATTCTGTTGTGGAACCACTGATACACAGGGTTTGAGATACATGTGGGAAGTTCAAAGGATAAATGTGACTAGAGATACAGGTTAGTAGACAAGAATATACTCAGATTAATGATTTGGGAATTGTTAGTATAAAGGTGTTAATAGATGAGATTTCTAGGGATGATATGTTGAGTGAGAAACTGGTCAAAGATGGAATCCTGAAATAAAAATGCCAAAATTAAAGGGTGGTAGGGAGGTTCAACAGAGGTACGCAGAGTGATAAGAAGGAAAAGGAAGAAGCCGGAGAACCAAAAAAGAGTGATGTTTTGGGAACTAAAGATATAAAGAGTTTTTAAGCAAGAGAGTAAGCACTGAAGTCAAATTTCATATATAGTTTAATAAAATAAGGACTAATTAATGATTGAGGGGTAAATATATAATTGCACAAAATAAATACAACTCATGTCTGCCCCTAGAGAAATAGATAACCCATCATATTAGGGTTTTAGAGCTTTAAGCTTCTCCCTTCTTTTCTCCAAGCTTCTGGCCAATAGTGCATACACAAAATTATTTATTCAAATTAGTGACCCATGTATCAGCATTATTAATGGCCAGTCAAACTATTGGCCAGGCCAGTTAAAAATCTCTAGTAAGTGATGGATTTGAATAAGACACTTAGACCTAAGGCTAGTGTAGTGTTTTCTACTCCCTTCCTATAAATTGAAGACTGGAAGGTCCATACTGCAAGCCTAACTTGTCCATCTAGATATATAGGCTGAGAAGCTAGGACAGAGAGAATGGCACACATTTCCCATGGATGGGTCTGCTTTCCACGTAAGAGAACACAGCACAAGATGGCCCTCCTCACTTGAGTCTCGGAATGGAAGGGCAGGCTAGTGGATTGGATTTTCCTCAGAAAGTAAATGGGAATTCCTGTTCTCTAGTAAACAGCACTCTTCAGTCAAATCAGCCATTTCTCCTAACATGAGTAATTGTAGGAAGGAGAATGGAGAGAAGCTAGATAGTTTTTCTTAGGTTAAGGCTGTAACTTTTGGAAGAGAGCCAAAAATTTCTTTCTTATAATCATCACAATGTGGAATAAAATACATTTTAAACTGTATAGTTACTATTGATAATACATTTAACTTGCAAGGCAGTTACACAGCCGTGTCCAGCGTTTAACTTGTTACTTATTTTTTTAATGTTAAAATGGAGGTAATTACCTAATGTTTGAGGGGAATAATTTTATTTCCTCTTTTCTTATCAAATGTTCCAAGTAGCTCACATTTTGATTCTTCATTTGGGCAAAAAAAGTAAAGTGGGTGGAATGTTTATTAAGGAGAATCCCAATTTTGCACCTCATATCAAATGTCGTAATGACCTGGTGCTGCTGTGTTGTTGTATGACAGCCAGATGAAATGTGTTTGGGGGTTGGGTTCTATAGCCTGCTTATAAATGAAATCCTAACTCTCTTGGGTAACTTTGGACAAATTATTTAATGTCTAAATTTCAGTTTTTTCTTCTCTTAATGGGGATTATGAGATTTAAATAAAGAAATATATACAAAACACTTAAATGGGCACTGTCATTCTTATTCCATCGGGTTATTTCTAACTGCATCATTGTTGTCACAGAGTGATGGACTTCCTGCTTTGGTGACCTTAAAAAAAGGGTTAGTTGCATTGGCGAGACAGTGGATGAAGTTTATTGTGGTGACACCAGCCTTTAAAGGAGTTAGCTTACATAGACCAACTCAGCCTCTGAAACCTCAAATAGCTATGGAGCATGAGCATGAAGATGGACTTGGGCTGGACAATGGAGGTGGTCTTCAAAGTGATACTAGTGCTGATGGAGCAGAATTTGAGTTTGATGCAGGTAATTTTGTAAGCTTTTGTTGAGTGTGTGTGTGTGTGTGAGTTTTTTTTTTTAGCCCTCACAAGTAAGGTGTTTCTTATCCACACAAGTGCTGTATGTTTTTTGGTGTAGATGTATATATCTTCTATTAATAATGTTAATATACCTCTTTTAAAAAATCAACACCTTTTGATTTTCCCTACAGTTCTTAGTAAATTACTAATATAAGCTAAATTTTCAGCTAGATATTGCATACTTGTTGACATGGTACTTGTGATAATTTTAATAATTTGTGTCCAAATTTGAGAATGTCATGGCTTAACTAATACATGTATGATTTTTTTTATTAGTCCAAATAAGTGGTAATAATGTTGAAATTCTTACAATGATATGGTTTTATAAGTTTAATATTGTGAAATACAATAGATTTCTGATCTGTACAGTAGAGACATCTTTATATAAGTAGAATGTTTTGAATGAAACACATAAGCCTCATTTTTAAATTTGCATGACTGTTTATCATTTTCCCTATGCCACATTCTTTTAAAGGGACCTTTGTCTTTCTACCTGGAGCTTGTTTGATCCTAAATTTATGTAAATTTTGGGGGCGTGCACTAGGCCTACAATTCTGTCAACACGATGACTGTGTCAGAACCAAGACAGTGTATATGCTTTTTGAAGTGTGTGCATACTTTAATGCTTGGCTAAAGGTGAATTTTTATTATGGTGAAGACATGTAATATTCAGTGACAATATTTCTTACTTACAGTATTTAAAAAATAATATTAAAAGTGCCATAGGAAAGAAGAGTAGTCTTAAAGTTAGATATTTTAAAACAGTAAAATATAGTACTTTACCCAGTTTAGATTTTTAAAATAAAATAACTTTATATTTAACAAATAAATGTGTTACAAATAATAGACTGGATTTGATTTGTTATTTATTTTGCAAAACTTCAAATCTGCACAGAAACTGAAAAAAGTACAGCGAATATCCCTTCCAATTATATGCCAATGCCTATGTTAATCTATGAACAGTCTGCACTTTTTTTTGGCATTTGGTCTGTATATCATTTGTGTGGCATATGTGAAAGATTGAATAGAAGCTATTTATTCTATTTTTTGAGACTGAGTAAGAGGATTACGGTTGGGAAGTAAAAGAGAAAAGAGTAAACATCAAATTCCACAACTTAATTTGTCAAGGAATATGAAAGTTGAGAGTAATTATACAACCAGGAATAGGTTGATATTTCAAGAAAATACGTGATAATATATTGCTTACTTATTCTTTTATACTGTTTCAGCCACTGTCAGTGAACACACAATGCTTCTAGAAGGAACAGCTAACCGGCCACCTCCTGGTAGCTCCGGACCTGTAACTGGAGCTGAGATAATGAGGAAACTCTCTAAAACTCATACCCATAGTGATTCTGCATTAAAAATAAAGGTATAGTATTGCTATTTTTGGTTAGAGTTATTCAGACTTACAGTGAAGACCTATACTTTTACCCCAAATTTAAATATTAGTTATCTGCCCTAAATTTTCAAGTAGTGTTTGTATATTGAAATTAACATGATTTGTAAATTTAATATACATATTTCTTGAAAAATTGTGTCATCAGAAACTAGTATTGATTAAGTATTATTATACCTTAGGGCTCTCACCAATTTACTGAATATTGTATTCAATAAAATCCCATATTGAAAATGTTGATAATCTTATAATTATCATTCTTAATGAGAAGCATTTTAGGTAGCACCTGATCAATGTTTGGTTTGGGTTAGATTATTTTAATCATCTTAATTACATTTTGTTTTAAGATACTTAATGAATGCTTGATAAAAGACTTATATAGCAAAATGGTTGGATTATCATCTTGGAAGTCAAACTGCCTTGGTTTGAAATCTGCCCCTGCAGATTTAGCTGCTCTGTGACTGAACAGGTTTTTAACTGCATTGTGTGTCCCTTTCCTCATTGTACCTCATTGTAAGATGGAGATTATAATAATAACCACCTGCAAAGGGTTGTTGTGAGAAATAATTGAGTTAATTAATGAAAAATGCTTAGAACATCTGACATTATTTGTGGGTTTTTTTTGTTTGTTTTTTTGCTAGTCTGGTTTCTGAGCACTGAAAAATAATGGTAATATTTTAACTTTCTTTGAAAGTCAGTGCATATGGTCACATGAGCACAAGATGGAATTGGCAGATGCTGGACACAGCTAGGGGAAGAAGAGGAGGGATGAGGGGATCACCTGGCAACACATTGGGTACCTGGTCCACTATCGGGGGAGAGTGGGCCAGCTAGAAGCCTGCAAGCAACTTACTTATGTAGTAAATCTTCACTTATACCCCACAACTCTAAAATAAAATTTAAAAAAAGTCAGTGTACAGATTTACAGTGATACCTAGAATCCATAAAATAATTGATAATTTTGACAGTGTTAAAATATAACATTTCTGCACTAAAAAACTAATGTACAGTTATGTATCACTAAACAATGGAGATGTATTCTGAGAAATGCACCATCAGGCAATTTCATCATTGTATGAACATCATAGTGTCCTTATGCAAATCTAGATGATATATCCTACTGCACACTCAGACTGTATGTTATAGCCTGTTGCTTTTAGGCTACAAAACTGCACAGCGTGCTACTGGACTGAAAAATTGTAGGCAATTGTAAGACAGTGGTAAGCATTTGCGTATCCACATATATCTAAACATCTAAACATAGAAAAGATTCAGAAAAAATAGGGTATTATGATCTCAAGGGGTCATTGTATATGTGGTCTGTCCCTGACCGAAACATTGTTATGTGGAGTGTGACTGTACTGTAAACAAAAAGACACATGACTAAGTGCTCATTTTCTAAAATATAATTATCCTAATGACTAAGAAAAGGACCAAAGACCAAATAGAAAAAAATGACTAATGGACAAAAACAGGCAGAAACACTGAAAAATACATACACATATGTAAAAATGTGTTCTTATAACTAAAGAAATATGAATTAAAATGAGATTTCCATTTTCATATTTCAGACTGAAAACTAAAACTTTTTAATAGTGTGCATTGCTGGTGAAGATGTGAAAAAAATAGACATTCTTATATAGTATTGTATAACAATGTTCTTTAATAAACAATGTGTCAACAGTATGTGTCTAGTTTAGAAAATGATATTCTTACCTAGTATTTCCATGTCCAGGAATTGATTCTGGAGAAATAGTCATAAATCCTCAAACCCATGGTCTAAGAACATTTTTTGAAGTACTGTTTATATAAGGAAAATAATGGAAACAACATAAATGGCTCACCATTAAAGGACTAGTAAGCTAGCGTTCACTGATACAGATGAATACTTTGAAACCTTTAAAAAGATGAAGTAGACCTGTCAGCAGATAAGGGATGGACACAAAAGTACTTTGATAAAAGTGAAAACAGCCAGGCTCGGTGGCTCAGCCTGTAATCCCGCGCCTTTGGGAGGCTGAGGTGAGTGGATTGCCTGAGCCCGTGGGTTCAAGACCCGCCTAGGCAGCGAGACCTCATCTCTACAATAAATCAAAAAATCAGCTGGGCATGGTAGCGCATGCCTGTAATTCCGGCTACTTGGAAGGCTGAGGCGGAAGGATCGCCGGAGCCCAGCAGGTTGAGGCTGCGGTGGCCGGGAGCGGCCATTGCACTCCAGTCTGGGTGACAGAGTGAGACTCCAACCCAAAAAAAAAAAAAAAAACTTTAAAAGTGAAAACAGAGTATAGGACAGTATGTATTTGTGTTAAAAAGGATAAACGTGTTATATGTGCTTATATAAGCATAAATGATTGTGGAAAGATAGATAAGAAACTGTTAAGAGAACCTCTAGGGAGGGGATCCAGAATACTAAACACAGGGGACACTCGTATTGAAGTCTTTTGTGCTTTAGAAGTTTTTATTCTGTGTAAGTATTGCTCTTTTAATTATAGATTCAATGATAGTTTGGTATACTTTTTTTTAAAAGTTTGGACTAGTGGGCTTACTCTGTTTCCACAGAATAGTTAGAAGACTGGGACACTAAGTTCTCAATCCCTAAATCTGTCCCAGCTATTTTTCCTAATTGACAGTTTTTCCAACTTCTCTGATCATATTTAGGTGTTTTTCTTCAGAATGTTTGAACATTCTTTTGCCTATGGGCTTATAAGTTATGAAAGTTCTTCAGAAATTTGTCATTCCAAATTCTTTGTTTCAGATCTTTAATTTTTAAGATCTTTTTGTCTGTGTAGTATTCTTTTAACTATATTTTGAATTGGTCTGAACTTCTAATCTAAGATGTTAACAGAAGATAGTAATCGAAAGTTCTATAACTTTTTTTTGTTGTTGTTCATCATTAACAATTGCTAGAAAGTCTTTGGGGCATTTTATTTTTATTTTAGGATATCGTACAGGTAAAGTTTGGGCTACCCTTTGGTCCCCAGTTTGCCTGGTTTGAGATCAGGCACCTTATTGATGTTGTGTTTCTCCCTCCCCCATACCCTCCACCCTGGCAGTGTCCCGCTATTGCCAGTCCCTTTCTTATAGTATCATGGTAAATGTTCAGGGTCCACTTATGAGTGAGAACATGTGGTGCTCTGTTCTTTGTTTCTGTGATAGATCACTGTGTAAATACCTCATTGTGTATATGTACTACATTTTTTATCCAGTCCAGTTTTGATGGGCAGCACTGTTGTCTCCATGTTTTTGCTATTGTGAATACAGCTGCAGTAAACATGTGTGCGGGTATCTTTTTTGTAGAATGCTTTGAGTCCCTCCGGGTATATTCCCAGTATGAAAGATAAACTTCTAGTTCTTTAGAAATCACCACACTGTTTTCCATAGAGGTTGAGCTAGCTTTCATTCCCACCAGCAGTGTAGAAGCGTTCCCTTTTCTCTGCATCCTCACCAGCATCTGTTGTTGTTTGTTTTATTAATGATGGCCTTTCTTACTGGAGTTAGGTGTTAGTTATCTCAGTGTGGTTTTGATTTGCATTGCTCTGATGATTAGTGAGACTGAGCAGTTTTTCATGTTGGCTGTCCATATATCTTCTTTGGAGAAGTGTCTATTTATGTCTTTTGCCCACTTTTTAACAGGTCTGTTTCTTTTTTTCCTTTCAACATACTTGAATTCCTTGTACATCCTGGTTGTTAGGCCTTTGTCAGATACAGTTGGCAAATATTTTTTTTTCCATTCTGTGGGCCATCTCCCCCCTCTCTTGCTTTGCAGAAGCTTTTCAGTTTAAGGAGGTCCCACTTGTCTGTCTTACCTTTATGGCATGGACACCTTGGGTTTTGATCAGGAATTGGTTGCCTGCTCCTATTTCTGTAAGGGTGTCTCCTACATTTTCTAAAATTCTTGTAGTTTGAGGTTTTATGTTTAAGTCTTTGATACATTTAGAGTTGATTTTTGTATATGGTGATAGATAGGGGTCCTGTTTCAATCTTCTGCATATGGTGAGCCAGTTTTCTCAGCACCATTTACTAAATAGATTCTCCTCTCCCCAGTGTTTGTTGTTGGAGGCTTTGTCAAAGGTGAGTTGGTTGAGGAATTCGGGTTTTGCTTTGGGAATCTCTCTCCTGTTCCTTTGGTCCATATGCCTGTTTTTGTACCAATACCAGGCTGTTTTGATTATTGTAGCCTTACAGTAAAGTTTAAAGTCTGGAAGTGTGATACCTCCCACTTTGTTTCTTTTGCTGAGGGTTTTGTTTGTTTGTTTTTGTTTTTTTGCTATTCATGGTCGTTTATGTTTCCATATGAATTTCTGTATTGTCATTTCCAAGTCTGAGAATGATGATGTTGGTATAGTGTTGAATCTGTAGATCGCCTTTGATAGGATGGACATCTTAACAATGTTGATTCTTCCCATCTATGAGCATGGAATAATTTTCCATTTGTTTGTGTCTTCTTGGATTTCTTTGAGCAGTGTTTTGTAGTTTTCATTGTAAAGGTCTTTCACTTCTCTCTTTAGGAAGATACCGAGGTATTTCATTTTTTTGGCTGTTGTGAATGGGATTGTGCTTTTTATTTGCTTCTCTGCCTGTTTGTTGTTGGTGTATAAAAATGCAACTGTCTTTTGCACATTTCTTTTGTACCTGAGACTTTGCCAAAATCCTTTATCAGTGCAAGCAGGTTTTTGACAGATTCTCTTGAAGTTTCAAGGTATAGGATCATATCATCAGCAAAGAAGGATAACTTAACTTCTTTTCCTATTTGGATACCTCTGATTTCCTTCTTGTGTCTAATAGCTATTGCTAGGAGTTCTACTACAATGTTGAACAGAAGGGGCGAGAGTGGGAAGCCTTGTCTTGTTCTGGTTTTGGGGGAAAATGCTTCCAGTCTGTCATTTTAGCAGTATGCTGGCTGTGGGTTTATCGTAGATGGTGCTTACTATTTTGAGGTATATTACTTCTACACCTAAGTGTTCAAGGATTTTTATCAAGAAGGGATCCTGGATTTTATCAAAGACTTTTTCTGTATCAAATGATACAATCATGTGGTTCTTGTTTTTACATCTCTTGATGTATTAATTACATTTGTGGTCTTCTGAATGTTGGACCAGCCCTGCATCCTGGGCATGAAACCTACTTGGTCATGGTGGATGATTTTTGAGATATGTTGTTGGATCCGATTTACTAGAATCTTGTTGAGAATTTTAGGATCTATGTTCATAAGGAATATTGGCCTGTAGTTCTCTTTTTGTTGGATCTTTACCCGATTTGGATATCAGTGTGATGTTAGCTTCGTAAAATGATTTGGGGAGATTTCTGTCTTTCTCAATTGCCTCGAATACTTTCAATAGGATTGGTATTAGCTCCTCCTTGTACGTTTTGTAGAATTCTGCTGGAAAGCCGTCTGGTCCAGGGATTTTTTTTTTTTTTTTGGTGGGTAGTTTTCTTATGACGGAGTCAAATTCCTGGGTTTTTATTGGTCTGTTTAGTGTCTTAATGTCTTGTTTCAACCTTGGGAGGTTGTGTGATATCAGGAAGTCCTCCATTTCATTCAGGTTATTAAGTTTGTTTCCATACAGGTGTTTATAGTAGTCTCTGATAATATTTTATATTCCTTCAGGGTGAGTTGTGATTTGATCTTTTACATTTCTGATTGTGTTTATTTAGGCTTTTTCTTTCTTTTTCTTGGTCATTCTGGCTAGGGGTCCATGAGTCTTGTTTATTCTTTCAAAGAACCAGCTTTTTGTTTTATTCATTTTTTCTATGATATTTTTGTCTTCTATGTCTCTTATTTGTACTTTTACTTTGGTGATCTGGATTCTTCTGCTAAAGTTAGGGTTTTGGTGGTCTTACCTTTCCATCTCCTTTAGGTGGTTTGTTAGGTTGTTGACTAGTGATCTTTCTGTTTTCTTGATGTGCTTTTTGGCATTTTAGAGCTCTTTGGAGCTCTAAATCTTAATACATTTATTATTAGGGTCCCAGGAAGGATAATATATTGTTAAGAATTATGGAATAGAAGTCATGTGGGTAGGTTAGAAATCTGATTTTTTCTTTAGTAGGTATGTAAGTGACTTTTCTTCATTTGTAAGACAGAAATAATCTCTTACCTTGGAAAACATAAGACTTAAATAAGATAATATATGAAACATTCTTAGCAAGTATTTAATATAAGTGCTCTTTTGCCTCTTATGTCAGTACTCTTTTCCTCCACCTTTTTGCATCTGAGGATGACTGGTAGGTCGTGGAAAAGGGTACAGACCCCTTTGCTTTCTAGAGAAGGCTAAGATTTTAGAGTGCTTTCTAGTACTAGTGGCCTTTATCCTGTCACTTTTTGCTTTTATCAGAAAGCCTCTAGTTTTCTCTCAGGTGGGTGTCTATACTGACTTCCATAAGAATCTGCAGAGAAGGTCGCTGAGGTTGTCAACTTTCCTTTCTCTAGAGTCTGTGAGTACCTAGACCTTACTTTTAATGGTATCAGTCATGTTACAGATCATTTTCAGTGTGTGTATTTTTTAGGGTTTTTGTAGTGTCTGGGCTATCACTTTGCTGGTTCAGTAAATAAGCAGTGATGTAAATAATTATTTCAGGCTTCTTCTTTTCTTTGCTATCAAAGAAAAGAAGACAAATTCCTTAGCACTTCCATGAATACCCTGTCTCTATTTCTGATGCTCTGTCTACTGTTCCGTAGGTATTAATAGTATTTTATTTCTTACCGTCTGCTTGATATGCTGTGCTATGGTCTGTATATCTTGTCACCAGACTCCCTCATCAGATTAAGAAGAGAATTAATGATCCACGGATAAAATAATATAATAATATTGATAATAAAAGTGGCCCTTTGTATTGTATAGAGTTTTGAAACATTTCAAAAATACACATTTGAGATTGACCATAGTCCTATTAGACACAATCAGTTTTGGTATTAATGTGCAGAATAGCTAGCAGTAATAGCAACAGTAATAGTAGTTGTAGTTATCAGTAGTCATTACATGCATACGAAAGAACCCTAAGTTGTCTCTTCTGTAGGGCATTCACCCATATCATTCTCTGAGCTATACCAGTGGAGACACTGCCACAGATTCTCCAGTTCATGTTGGACGTGCTGGGATGCCAGTAAAGGAGAGTCCAAGGAAGGAGAGCCTCCTCAGCTACCTGACTGGAAGCTTCCCCAGCTTGCACAACCTCCTGGAAGGGACTCCTCAGAGAAGTAGCACAGCAGTGAAAAGTAGCTCCCTAACAAGAGCAGGTATGTACTCTTGATTGGATAATTAGATGTTTACTTTTTTGGGGGGATTAAAACAAAACAGGATTTACATTCAGTTAGCAATATGCTTTGGTCATGTAACTAATATTTTATATTATACCTTCTCTTAGAAAATATTTTAGGAAACAGTTATTCTGTTGTTGCTTTTTGGTGTCTTTGAGCTTAGTTTGCATTTTTAAATTGCAACAACTGATGTCAATCTAACTATTTAGTGTCTAGAGAAGCCAACATAAGATTTCCCACCTATTTTAATAAAAAGCTGTTTATTAATATCTTCACATCTAAGTGTCACCATCATGCAGCGAGAGTTTAAAAAAATCCAAAGACAGATGTTTTAATCTGAATTTTCAAATATGATATAAATTACTTTTTTTATTAAGTACATAAGTAATACTGTACTCAGTAAAATCTTATTTTTAGGAAACACAGTGGCCACTGATATGTTATCTGAACATCCCTTGTTATCTGAGCCATCATCTGTGAGTTTCTATAATTGGATGTCAAATGCTGTGGGTAATCGAGGAAGTGTGGTACAAGAATCTCCTGTTACAAAATCAGGACACAATAGTCTTCCAACAGGTACTGGATTATCACATTATTTTGCTTAACTGCCTAAGGGGCACATATAGTTACAGCAAAATCCTGTTTTTCAGAAGGTGGGTAAAAGAATCTCAAACATTTAAGTACTGTTTGGTTGAAATTGGCTTATTTATAAATATCTTTAATGATACGCAATTAAGAGAGTAGTAAGCAGTCACTTAGTGTTCTTGTGAAAAGATAAAGATATCAAATATAAGATTGTATATAAAGAGTTTTAAACTTCTTTTAATGTGGCTGGTTTAATTTTTAAAACATCAAAAAGAAGTAAATGAAAAAATGCAAAGTATAATTATAACATCATATAGTTAATGATATAGAAAATGTTTTTTAGTTTGTCCAGATCCCTCTGCAACATAATAACTATCATTCTTATACTCTATATAGTTGCTTAACAAATACTTAGTTAAATCTAAAGGAATGCTAAGAAGAGAAAACTCCTTTTCTCAAGGAGGTAGACAAATGAGGGCTGCTTTTTGTTAATTTTAAGACTGACAGGAAATTTATCAAAGAAGTAATGATAGTTATATCCAGAAATATAATTGGACTCGTTTCTTTTCTATTATTTTTGTCTTATTGTGTATTTTTCCAAGTTTACTAAACTTATGTATTATTTTCTTATATGCACATATATATGTGTTAAGGAAATATGAAGTAGCTTATGATGATAGTTACTGAAAGCAACTAAAATTAATTTGTGTAACAGCTATTTGGACAGCTATGTAAATTCTTTTTGGACACAAAACATGAAGTATGAAAAATGGTTGGCAGTCTTTTCTCTTGCTGGGGTGTAGACCACTTTGAATCTGGAGCACATCGTAATTCTATCTGCTTGCTAGTTCTTAACATTTGCCCTTGGCTGAAGAAGATAGAAAGATGGTGCTTCTGCCAGCTCTTGGTACCTTTCCGGTACTAGTGTCACTATTGCACAGAGTGCATATAATTTAAATTGAAATTTCAAGAGAACCAGAAGGGAACAAATCCCCTTTATTGTGGGTCCTTTGCCTGAGGAGTTAAAGGATAGAGGAAGTACAGAGTAAAGAGTTGGTGCCACTTCATTTTTGTTCTGCCTCAGGAAAGCATATGTGTGGTTCTGTGTTATCTGTGGCTTTTGCACTGCTACACCTACTTCTTGTATCCCTGCTACAAGAAATTTGAGAAATGATGTCAGCAAATTTGAGAAATGATGTCAAATGCTCTTTGGAGATCTTCCAGCTGTAAAATTCTGCATTTTGGACTGATTGGCTCTAATATGGATTTTATATATAAGGATGACTGATGTTTTATGAAAAATTAGTTTAATTTCATTTTTTACTAATAAATCCAAGGCTGTAAAATAACCTAAAGGTATTAATTTTTTTTTAACTCTTCAACTTAAACAGTCTGGTAATGGTACTAAAATACATTTCAAAAGTTTACCCCGCTATGCCCTTTTATGTGTTTGTTTCCCAATAACTTATATTTTATTCTTGAAAATTTACTCTGTTAGGTGTTGCACCCAATCTTCCTACAATACCCTCAGCCTCAGATTTCAACACTGTCTTATCTAGTGACCAGAATACTTTGGATGGGACACATTCGCAGCATAGCACTAGTCAGGATGATGTGGCTGGTGTAGAAGAAGCGAACCAAGGGTTTCCTGCTGTTCAGCTTGCTGATGCACAGGTGAGCCACCCATCAAGCAATATGCACCTGGGAATTCTAGTGAAAATCTTTGTTCTGTGGTTTTCTGCTTACAGCCTTCATACAAAATGGGAGCCTGTAAAAAGAACATGGGTTAATTATAAATGCAAATTAAGCATCTACTCGTAACCATTAAATAGAAAAGGCTCATATAGTAACATTTTTGTTATTTGTAACAAGTTGGTTAAGTAACAAGACTAGAAAGTTAAATTTAATCATGTAATCATACCCTATAGTCTTTAACCTTTATTGAGTGAGTAGTGGAAAGGCATTGGTGATTTTAGAGCAGAGGAATAGAGGAACTAAAATTGTAGATATAGGAGTATCATATGAGTAAAAATATGTGTTAAATGGAGTGAAATAGGGAAACTAGTAAAAAGATGAGTTATTGAAATAGTTAGAATATTAATATCAAAATTCTTTGAAATCTACTTTGTAGTTTTGAGTGACCAGAAGGCAAGTGGTAGAGTGGGACATGGGTGAGATGAGGTATCATTTTTTTCAGTATGAGGGAGTCATATGAACATATTTACATATGGTTGTTCCTTGGTATCTGCATAGGATTGGTTTCAGGACCCCTGAGGATACCAAAATACACACTTGCTCAAATCTCATATATAAAATAGCATATTCACATATAACATGCACACATCCTCCTGTATACCTTAAGTCGTCTCTAGATTACTTTTAATACCTAATACAGTGTAAATGCTATATAGGTAGTTCTTATACTATATTGGTTTTTTATTTGTATTTGTTTTTTTTTTTTTTAAATAAAGGTTTATTTATACATGCATGCAGAGGTCACTCAATAATGAATAACTCCTATTATTTTTTATTGTTATTTTTACTGTTTCTTCCCCCTGGGTTGGTTGAATCCTTGGAGGCAGAACCTTCCGATATGGAGGGCCAACAGTACTTATGAGGAAGAAGGGAAGGTCATGATCAAAAATGGAGAAAGGGTTAACAGATGGAACAAGTATTTTTAGAAAGATGAAAGATATTGGAATTTAGTGTTAATTATAGAGAGAAATGATTTAGACATAAAAAGTACTTTTTCCTCCAAGAGTTTTTGGGAAATTAATAAGAGTAATTCACAACTGTGGTAGAGAAGTAAGTGCAAATTGTTGACTTCAATTTTTCTCTTACACAAGGAGGTAATTTATGTTAAGAAGTGTGTCAGTTGTTGTTACTTCTCCAATACATTGAAGTAATTTTTAGGGACTCCTTCATTTTTAAAAAAATAAAGAGTAGAAAAAGAAACACTTTTTGTTTAGGCCTCTATAATAAGCTCATTGTATTTATTATCATTTAGTACACATTTTTAGAGATAACTACACTATTTTGCATATAACTTTAAAATCCAGCAATAAATAATAAATAATTTTTTATTATTGTAAATAATACAATAAAAAAGTTGTGTAAGGTGATGTAGACATGTGTAAAGGTTGGAGTGAATGGGACTGAG
The DNA here is from genome assembly GCF_000164805.1 of Carlito syrichta. Classification (NCBI taxonomy): domain Eukaryota; kingdom Metazoa; phylum Chordata; class Mammalia; order Primates; family Tarsiidae; genus Carlito; species Carlito syrichta. The sequence goes on along the minus strand of NW_007254746.1, from coordinate 539,262 downwards.
AGCTCATCATGGACCATAGACCCCCATAATGATTGCCAAATAGTGTTGAAGATCTAGTTAAGGGTTTAGGCAAGCGTTGAAGTACCATTGAATGTCATTATATAATTTAATCTTACTGTCCTTAGCAGTTCAGTTATAGGAGTAGAAGAGCATTGATCCAAAGCAGACATAGTAAGAAAACTGAGGTGAAGAAATGTAATATGGAGTCTAGGAAATTGCTGAAGTAGATTTTAAGCCAAGGTTGTTGTGGGAGACAAGGAAGTGATATAACTTTGTGACTAAAGTACTGGTTTGAGTCATCTGCATGGCCATTGAAGTCATTCAGGATGCTAAATTGGGATAGAAAAGAAAAAGAAGAAAGCTGCAACCAAAGTCCCTAGTAGGTATGGAGGATTATCCAGGAGTCATAAATCAATTACAAAGGTTAGGAAAGATGTTGAATGGTTTAAGCTTTGAAGAGGAAGAATTTTTCCATTGGGATGAAAAAGCCAACCTTAAAGAGTAAACTCAAGAAACAGTATGCCACATAAGTATGCAAGTGAGAGAAAATTTCTCCCTAGGATTCCAGTCTGGAATAAAATTGTTTGAATTCTCTCATTCTAGGCCTTCAGACTTTCATGAGAGTGGCCTGTCTTCCTAAGCACAAAAAATTGAAGTGACTTAGGACAATGGAAAATATGGACTTGGGTCTCATTGCTTAAATAACACTTGTTCATTTAGACAGGGATTTTTAAGCTTCAGGAAAAGACACGAAGGGAGAATGTACAGTGAAAGAGTTAGAAGGAGGCTGAGGGAAGCAGTGGATAGCACCTATATTTCGGTTTTAGAAGGAGGAAAAGGAACCATGCAGCAGAGAGTGAGTAGTCAGAGTAATAGTAGTGCTCTGGCATTGAACACTTGCAGTTTCTTCTGTTCGGGTTCTCTCTCAGTAACTGTGAACTTCAGTTAACTGGAGATTTAGCCAGAGTAATGTGTTTCCATAAACATGCATGATACTTAAAACGTAAAGGAAGTTCTCTGTCAGAAAATAAATGTTAGATGTTATAACTAAGTGATACCATTTCAAGAGAGTCAGATATTCATAATATAACATTACAAATGTTTTATACTATCAAAAGTTGATAAATCACTTTATGAACCTAGTATGTCAGTTTTCTATTTTATTTTATGGAAATAGTTGATATTCATGCCTTTTTAAAAGCAAGAGATAGAATGATTTAAACTAATTTGTAATTTTATTTTCCTTGTGTTTTAAGACACTCAGGCAGGGTCAAAGAATCTTTGACCTTATGATTAATTTGAAGATGAGTATTTTAAGTAAATATATTGTTTTAAGTAAAATTAGAACCAGTGGTATAAGACTGTTTTTCGTTTCATGCTATGGTAATAATATGTACTATGGTAGGATTTTAAAAAGCTACAATTTTTCTCTATATAATTTCTACAGTAAATGATAACTGTAAATTAAGCTAATATGAATGTTTATGTCTTTTAGGTTGTTTTCAAACCTCTTCTGAGTCATACAGGGATCCAGTCACAGGATACAATGCCACTATGCTACCGAATGTACTTTGGAGAACACCTTTCATTTTCAGGGACTTTGGACTGCCTCAGAGCAGATATTGTGGATTCAGACACAGCCAAAGAGAGAAAAGGCAAACAAACGAGAAGGTGTCTTACATTTCTATATAAAGTGTTATGCAAGAATTATATTTGTTTTTTAGTCTTGCTTCTAATCTTAATGAGAATAATTTTGATATATTAATGAGAAGATAATTACCATTTAATAAAAGTAGTAGCCACATTTTCTTATTAATAACGGGTTGCTTTTATCAACAGATTATGATGATGTTTTTTGCCTTTTAAAGATCATGTTGGCACATATGTGAGAATCATCTGAAGTATATATGTTGCTGTATACACTTAGCATTTATTTATTTGGCTGTTGCAGTGGTGGAATTTTTATGGTCTTAAGGATTTTGATTTTACATATTTTACTTAGAATTTATTCCTAACTTCCTTTCTGAGTTGACTTGTATCAGGTGTTACTTTGTATTAGAAACAGGGTAGAAGTCACATTGAAAGTGTAAAACCATCAGAAACAAATATACAGGAATACTAATGTAGCATGATGAAAATTATGAACCATCTTTTGCTACTATTGTCATGTTCCTCAGTTTCTCTGCTATTTACATAGACAGTAATATACCCACTAATTGGACTTGAGTAGTCTTTCAGGAACTTGGAATTTTACTTTGAATGAGTCTTAATTAGGTAAGAATGGTAGAATATGTTTTTGCAGCATTTTTTATTTCATTCTTTTTTATGCTTTTACAAGGTGGTACCAAATAAAAGTGAAATGCTTGTATCCAATATATAGCTAAGTGAAATATATTTTTTCACTTGCAGTATCCTAGTTAAAGTCTTAAATAATTTAACAGAATTAGTTTTTTAAAATCCCATGGAATTTTGTGTAGAAAAATGTAGCTTTCTTAAAATTTATTTTAGTGTACATTAATGCCTGCATACACTCCCTATTTAGGGTAAACTAGGCTAAACTTGTATTTTTATTTGCAGTAGCCAGCTTTCACAACTTTAAATATTTTTTATATATAAATGTACATATATCCACAAAATATCTGAGGATTTTCTAATGACATATGGACATGAAGATTGCATTATTTTTTCTATTAAAATCCTTGCTTTTCACAGTACCATAACAGTGACCTTGCAAGTGGAAACTATGTGAAGTGATTTTAATAATTGGTGGGAAAGATTACTTTTTTGACCTTGAAAATATTTGTTAAAACATGAAAAACTTGGTTTATTATACATGTATGGAGAAATTTTAAAAATAGTAAAACTACTATTGAACATATTGGAATTTAAAGCATTTGAAACTTGAATTTCTTTGTAAAAACTTTATCAAAAGGTAGTTTGGATAGTCCTTTCCTCCTCCTTCTTATGATATAACTTACTATAAATAGCAGGCATCTTTTGTGTGCTTTGGCAAAATGTCATACTCCTTTGAAAGTATGAATTGAGTTTTCAACATTTTATCCTTTATACTTTCAATGTTTTACTATTTTCAAATTATGCATTTTTAAAAATTAGAATCACTTCCTTTGGGAGACCTTCGTCTTTTTTATTAGAGCCACTTTTCTCTTTATGTCAATAACTTACCTTCACTGAGTTTTTCTGGCTGCATACGTCAGAGTCTTTGAAAATTGAAAGTGTCAACATGTACTTGGTCGGTTATTTTTTCCTATAATTCGATTTTCATTCCATTGATTTTTTTTTTTTTTTTGCTACAGGTATTATCATTGTTTGTTTGTTTGTTTGCTGCATTTTCATCTTTGTTGTCCAGTTCCCTTGTTTGATTATTCCATTTTGTAAACTTTCATGAGGTTTTATCAATGGGAGACAAGGAAGCAACACAGCTAACTTAACTACATACTATGCTGTCTTTGGTGAACTGAATAACAAATGTGTTTTAGCCAATCACTATCATTGACAGACTGAAAGAAGTGGTGTGATTGGGCCATGATTATGATGTACACTTGTTTATGTAGTGGCTTGTAGACTGAAGAGTTAACAGTAAGTTTGTACTTTATGCAGTTATTCACAGGAAATTTTAGTTAAAAGTTTGAGTCACTGGGCACAGTAGCTCACGCCTGTAATCCCAGCACTTTGGGAGGCTGAGGTGAGAGGATCACTTGAGCCTAGGAGTTTGAGACCAGACTGGGCAACATAGTAAGACTTCGTCTCTAAAAAATAAAAAATAAAAAGATTAGCTGGGTGTGGTAGTGCATGTCTGTAGTCCCAGCTACTTGGAAGGCTGAGAGGTAAGGATTGCTTGATTCTTGGAGGTCGAGGCTACAGTGAGCTGTGATTATGCTACTGTACTTCAACCTGGATGACAGAGTGAGACTCTGATTCAAAACAAAATTTTTTTGAATCGTGTTTTTGGGAAACTGTTGTTATTTAACCAAACCACAGTAACTTAAATTGTTTTATGTTGGAACCATCAAATCAAGACCCAAAACATTAATACCTACATACAGTCCCTATTTAGGGTTAAACTGAGCTAAGTTTGTATTGTTATTTTCAATAACCAGCTCTCATATAAGTACAAATAAAGTATATTTGTATATAAATGTACATATAGCCTTATACATTGCATAAATCATATGTATAATTGGATTATATAAAACTCAATTATATCTGATTTATATATCATAGGTTTATGTAGAAATATAAGTAAAATTAGATTATAGTTACAGCCTCTTTATTGGCCTAGTAAATGCCATGTAATAAACTGCTACAGACCAGACCTTTATCTTACTATCTTTCTCTCTTTGTATTCCCAGATAGATTCTTTGAGTGATTTCCTAAGGTTAATTGCCTTTTGTCTAGCCAAACTTAACATTACCTTTAATTTTTCTACTATCACACCAGCTCTGAGTGTTCCACATTCTTGTAACTAATGCATGGTTAGCTTTGATTTTTCCAATCATCTGTAGTTCCACCATAAAATCTTATTTATTTAGAGGTCTTCACCACAGTCATACTTTCAGTCTTGCCTGGATTTTTTGTTTGTTTTTGTAACACATTGTTTATTTTGCTAATTACTGCATATTACTTCTGGTGTATAGTTTATTATATAAACATATATAACTTTCCTACTAGGTTATAAAGCCAGGGCAGTTTATAAAATATTTATCTTAGAGTCTGAGATGTAGTAAGTCCTCATAAATATTGGTTTTTTTTTTATCTCTTTGATATCTCTAGTGAAAGTAGCTGTGGCTTAATAAATATATTACTAAATATATATAACTTTTTATTGTAAGTTAGGCTTTATAATGCCCATGTCAGGTCTTTACTTGTTTGACTGCTTTTGCCTTGAATGACTGCTTATCATTTACCCATTTTTTCCTTCTTATTTATTTGAAGTTCCACTCTTCAAGGTTTTCTTGTCACCCTACATATTTTAGATTCTTGCTTTTACAGTTCTGGATTATTTAAATCTCTTTTGAGTTGTCTCTCTCCTATCCTAATTCTCAAAATCCAGTTTTTTCTTCTCTAACAACATACTTAGCAGTGATTATATGCTTCCTGTGAGTTTGTTCTTTTACATAAATTATACTACAATATGACATTTTTCTTATTAAATAAGAATACTAGTGTTCATTAAGGAATTACTCTTCTTTGTAAATTCCTTAAGTTAAATTGAAAATATCAAAGCAGCTTTTTTTTTTTAAGTAGAGAAACTTCTATGTTTAATTTGACCTGTATGGCTGTACATTCATAGACATTCATAGTATACATGGAAAAAGTGGGGAAAGTACCTTTTATAGTTCTGATGCTTGAATTTTATTGTTATTGTTGGTAATTGGCTTATGGATATTTGAGCCATTTTTGGCTTTCTATATTAACCCTTTGCACTCAGAGACATCTCAAGAATCACCTGCCAGCAACTTGACTACACTTTTTAAATAAAATAGTGAAAACAAATCACTTCATATTAAATAGTATAATGTTGGAACCAATTATTTTATTATAATGATATTTGGCTTATAATGGAATTTTGTACATTGAGGAACTTATTTATGACCAAAAAAATCAAAATTTTGTATCTTATATTTTTCTAACATATGGTAATGCGTGAAACAGTCACCAACTTGGAGTGCAGGTTATATATATTGTGCAGTAGTAATTGGTTTGATGTCTCCCACCTGGTGTTTTGCTATTTGAGCAGACAATGCAAGCTCGTTTTCTTCCTCCTAAATGAATAAAATGTAATTTATTGTCCAGTCTATTGTTCAAAGACGATGTAGAAGGCTGTACTCATGATTCCTGAAAACCACCTTTCTACTGATTGATCAGAACGTTGACAAATTTCAAATGGGACATGGGCTTTTCATTGTTTTTGAATGGAAAACTTCAAGGAAACATATGTTTTTGAAAAATTTGTACTTGAATAAGTTTGTCCTGTATAATCACCAGCAATGTCTTTATGTCTCCTGAGAGGGGACATCTGAGTGCAAAGGGTTAAAATTGACTATAATATTCTTACATGAAAATCTTTAGGTAAGTAGGATTATTTGCTAAAATAATTTTTATATAAGATTTTAGGGGATCTTTTGTGTGTACTTCTTGTTTTTGTTTCAAGTGCTTTTACTCTCCACTTTCAACTTGGCAAAGTATGCCATGAGACTTTCCTTTCTTATAACAAATGAAATTATATTAAATTTGAAAAAATTAAATGTATACTTATGAGAGAGTAAATAGTTAAGGCAGTCTCCTAATCTAACTCCAAATTCCAATACTATAGGGCTTGACCATGAGATGGCAAAAAAAAAAAAAAATTGTTTTATCACTTCACTGAAATAATTTCTTAACATAAGAAAGCTATTTTGACTTTTTAGTCAGTTTACAATAAGATCAAGAAGGAAGACTTAAGGCCTATCTTCCAACATAATTCCTAAGGAAAACCATCTTGTACTGGAAATTATTTAGATTTATATTTCACCATGGAGATTATTTTGCTTATAAGTTGATAAAGATATGTAGTTCTGGAAAAAAGAAAGTAAAACTTTGTCTTTTTTTTTACATTTTTAGGCAAGGCCATGTGAATCTTCCTCCACTTGAGTTCAAACCAGCATTAATGTTGGAAACCTTTAGCATCAGTGCTGTTGTAATGGAAAAATCTGTGTGCACCCCTCAGAACTCCACTAGTGCCCTTTCTTTTCATGATCTCAGCAAGCGTTATTATAATACCTTTCACTGCAACTTCACCATTTCTTGTCAGTCAATAAGCCAGCATGTAGATATGGCTTTGGTTCGTCTTATTCATCAGTTTAGTACAATGATAGATGACATCAAAGCAACTCAGACTGATATTAAACTTAGCAGATACACAGCTGGATCTGCTTCTCCAACACCTACCTTCAAAACCAGAAAACATCGGGATTTTCGTTCATCTGACTTCAGCCGCAGTTCTAGAGGAAGTCTTAACGGTGGCAATAGAGTCAATAATGCAAAGAACAAACGGACCAACAATGAGAATAACAAAAAGGAATCTCGAAACAAAAATTCATTAGGAAGATCTGAAAGAAGAACTTCAAAAGTGTCTAGGAAAGGTTCAAAAGATGTGGTAGATCACATGACTATCCATATGGATGACTCTGATTCAATTACAGTGTCAGAACAAAGTGAGCCTTCAGCTGAGTGCTGGCAGAATATGTATAAATTACTTAACTTTTATTCACTTATCTCTGATCCGACAGGAATATTGGAAAAATCTTCAGAAACATTTGGGCCAGCAGGTAACAGACATTTTTATGTTTTTAAAACTTTTGTTTAGAATAACAGTAATACTAAAAAAGCAGCAGATTGTTCATCATGTTGTCCTAATGTTGTAAGCAGATAACTGAAATGCAGAGAAAATGACGATCACTGAGGAGGGAAAATAGTAATGACATTTAGATATCCTGCCCCCATATTTTCCATCCTTTTTAGCCTTTATACAGTGTGTTCTTAAAGAATTCAGACCTGATTTTAAATATCTAGCTCTACTATTTATTTTCAGTAGGAACTTGGGAAAATGTTGAAACATTTTAAAATCACTTTGTTGGGGAATAAGAGAGGACTGTTAGGGAATGTGGAAGAGAGAAAGGTAAGATGATGTTTGTAATGACCTTCCATTTTGTGGTTTTCATATCTAAAACTAAATATTTACGTTTACTTTTAAAGGAGTCCGGAGCCCTACAGAGCCAACATGTAAAGTTGTGTTTGAGAATGAACAAGACAACAACAGTTTGACTAAAACACAGAGGAAACGCAGCTTGGTAACTTCTGAACCCCAGTATGTTACTCTGATAGTGTTTGGGATTGGCATGGTGAACCGCACACATCTAGAGGCAGATATTGGTGGACTGACAATGGAATCAGAGCTGAAGAGGATCCATGGCAGTTTTACTCTTAAGGAAAAAATGAAAGGTATGATGAGTTTCTAATACTGTAGTGCTATACATTCATAATAATAAGTGCTACTTTTCTGAAGAAAACCATTGCCATGTCTCCAAAATTCCTACTTGGCAATTTTTCTTCAGAAAATGGGACTTCCCAGATTCTGAGGTAGAGTAATACTGAAAACTTTGAATGTAATTAATGGTCAATGAGTTGAGACAGTTTTGTTATCTAATGAAAATATTTTGGCACATAACTATCTAGCTAATGTACCTAGTTCCTAGTGACAATTACTCTTGGACTGTCTTTAATATCAACTAATAGGATGTCTCTAATGCCTAAAAATTTTACCAAAGCAGTGAAATTTGTGAAAAATTTGCTTTTCTCTGTTATTGTTATAGAAAATCTTATAATCCAGTATTCATTTTTGTTATCTCTATAAAAAGATATCCCTTTAGTTGATCTAAACTTTTCTAGATTAATGACAGTGTACCATTCATTTTGAGAATGATTGTAGATGGTATGTGATCTGGGAGACCATCAATGTGAAGGTGCACCATTATTTCATGTATCACAAAGAAAGAAAATAATGTTGTCAGATAGGGTCAGATGCATTTATTGTAAAATGCATTCTAATTTCAAAGACGCTAAAATAAAAACAAGTGTTTCTCGGTGTCAGTGGGTAACAGTAGCATGAATGTGGATTTGCAGGGATTCCCTTGCAGCAATGACTCTATAATAACAGTGTCTTTTCTTTCTGGTTGTAAAAATAACCTGACAGATTATATTATGTGAAAAAGGAAATTATGACTCAGCTTCTACATGTTTTTATTGTTAACCCTGTGATTACCAAGTACTTAAGGTCTAATTGAAAGTTCTTTTGAACCTACTTTTAATTATATGCACCCCTTTACCTGTTTTGTTTTGTACCCTGAACACTTACTATTTACTCAAAAACTAATTTTAAATTAAAAAATTATGTACTAGTAAAGAAAATTCTGAAGGAATTAGGTGGATTATAAATTGCTAAGAAAAATACAAACACATCAGGCCTCCTTAGAAATATCACAAAGGACATAAAGAATACCAAAAGTTCAGATGGCTAAGTTGACAAAAAATGTGTTCAACCTCACTGGTTAAAAAAAAAGTTGGTAGTTTTCCATATGTTGAAAAATTGAGAATAACCATACCCACTTTTGGTGAGAATTAGGGAAATTGCCATTTTCATTTACTTCTAAATGGATATAAATTGGTTTAACCTTCCCAAAGGATAATTTAATGGTTTCTATCTGTAGTCTTTTTTCTTATATATTTTAAAGATGTGTGATATAATTCAGGATTGGGTATACAAGTGGATTTCGTAGGGGCAAAGTAAGGGCCTCCATTTGGTCCCCACTTTGCCTGGTTTGAGATCAGGTACCCTTACTGATGTTGTATCTCCCCTCCTCCACTCCCCGCCACCCTGGCAGTATCCCACTACTACCAGTCCCTTTCTTATAATATTGTGGTAAAGGTTCGGGGTCCACTTATGAGTGAGAACATGTGGTACTTAGTTCTTTGTTTCTGTGATACATCACTAAGTATGATCAACTCTAAATCCATCCAAGTTGCTGTGAAGTCCATAAATTTGGCCTTCTTTATGACTGCGTGTCAGTAGTCATTAAATCACATTTATCCTTTAACTTGGCAATTCCAGGTCTTCAACCCTAAATAAAAGAAATAATCAGAATTGTGTGAAAATATGTCTTCATAAAGAAGCAGCCAAATGTTTGGCATTAAATAATTGGTTAAGTTATTTTTACAGACATATGACAGTTTACAATTTACCTATTAAAATTATATTATAAAATTTATTAATATGAAAAAATTCCTAACTTGAAATGTAGAAAAAATGGTGTGTGTGATTTTATTTGGTTTTGCAAGCAATAAAAATATTTATGCCCCCCACTAAAATCACAGGAATTACATGGACCAAGAGTGCTACTTTATGTGGTTTCTTTTTCCAATTTTTTTTTGAATTGTTCAAATTTTCTGCACTAAGTATTATTTCTGAGATTTAGAATACCATTAGGCTATTTAATGCCAGTATACTATTTCATGCCTAAGTGGCATATTAAAGTATATATTTTGCATTATTCCAATTTTGGCATGTAATATATATGTATATATGACTGCAAAGAAATAAAAAACTATAAGGAAATTTTTTAAAAAGTAGTTCTACGCTGGGCTTGGTGGCTCGGTGCTTCCAGTACTTTGGAAGGCCGAGGCGAGTGGATTACCTGAGCCCGCAGCTTTGAGACTAGCCCAGGCACCTTAACAAGACCTCATCCCCACAATAAAATAAAAAAATTAGTCAGACATGGTGGTACGTGCCTGTAGTTCCAGCTACTTGCACGGCTGAGGTGGAAGGATTGCTGGAGCCCAGCAGGTCGATGCTGGGGTGGCCATAAGTGTGCTACTGTTCTCCAGCTGGGCAACAGAGTGAGATTCCAACTTACAAAAAATAAAAATAAAAAAAGGTAGTTCTGAAATAGTTGAACATATTATATATTTTGCCACTGAATACATTATGAATAAAATGCAATTTTAATATGAAGTGCATTTATTTTCAGACGTTCAAATTTTTTTTTCTCATATTTCAGATGTTTTACATCAAAAGATGACTGAGACATGTGCCACTGCTCATATTGGTGGGGTTAATATTGTGCTGCTTGAGGGGATTACACCAAATATACAGTAAGTTTGTTGATGTTTATTAGTTTCTTATACTTGTTTGTTATAGTTTTAGAGAAAGTTTTCAAACTCTTTGGTTGAACCTATATCTGTTGTGTTTTGAGGCTCAGACACATACATAATCTGAGTTCCCAGATACTGAGATTGACTGACATTAAGAACATCACCAAATGCAATGTTTTTGAAGAATAATTTTTTTGTTTTTTAAATTGATTTTACTTTCTGTTTCTAACCCCCTAAAAACACCAGTACATTATAAAATTATCTAACAAGAAAACTGATTACAGTGTAAATTTTAGTTCACACAATTCAGATAGTTAATTAAAGCAAAATTACAGACAAAGAATATAGTCTCTCTTAGTTTTGAATAAAGTAAACATTACTCATAGAGACCCCGGGTTTGAAAACTTTCTCTTGTCATTTTTGCATTTAATGAATTTAACAACAAAGCCTATGAAATCCCTGTGAGTATATCATATGCTTTTATTTTGACTCTTTGTTCTTCCCTCTTACTATTAAATTCTTCTGTTCTCAGATCTGTTTAGAATTGCTCTTAGAATGATTACCTTAATAAATGATATTCAAGTCACTAATGTGTTATTGATACATTTAACCATTTAACTTGCTTCGTATTCTTGGTAGCGTATGCCTTCATTTCTAACTTTCTTTTGATGGATATAACTATAACTAAAAAATGGATTTTGGTCAGATTTTGAGAATTTGCACTTTCTTAATGATACCTAGTTAATGTTGTGCTACTGTTGTCCTAAAACACATCCACCATGCTAAATGCTGACTAAATAGAAAATTTGATCCAGTGTTATAAAAATTAACTTAGTCTTAAATTTACTTAGAAAGGTGATATTTTACTGCTCTAATTATAGCATTTTTAAAATTTGAACGATGTGATAGCTGTCTTGGGGAACATCTCCTGAAATGGATGTTTATAAATAAGTCATAGCTTTTTTGCAATGAGTTTTAGATAAATCTGCAACCCCAGAACCCATTCTCAAGAATTCCTGAAGGACCCTCTCAGGTTTAAGTCTTTCTGGAATAGTTTGGACCTGTAAGTCTAGAAACAAAGACTGTATGTTTTATAATAGCTGTGTAGTGTTCAGGCACATTTTCTAAGCAGTCTTTTCAAGAATAGGAAATTCCAGTGGTTGTGAGAAATGAAATCTATCTCATAAATTAAATATGAGAAAGGAGATTATTATATAGGTTAATTACAATATTTTGAAATGCCTACTGTAGGTCAGGAGCCTCACCCAGATTTATTTAATCCTCTTCACAATCCTCTAAGCTGGAGGGGGCTTTATTTCCCTTTACAGAACAATAAATTGAGGGTTAGAAAGATCAACATATTTTCCTAGAATACTTAAAATCATATAATTGGGAAGAAGAGATGCCTGAGCTTATGCTCCTTTCAACTTATTGTGATGCATCTGTAAAAAGTCGTCACTTGCCATGGATTCTATGATTCCTTCATTGACTCTGAACCTGAATGTCATGGCTATTACCTATTCAGAAAGTAAGTTTCCTAAGATGGCCCATGTGTTTTATTTATTCTATCTTCTTGGATCTCTTATCTCCATTACCTATTGTCTCTTAAGAGAAGTGATTCAAATAGTCTCTAAACTTGCAAAACGTGGCATTTATAAAACATTTTTTAAAAAGTATTATACAGTTGATATTTCTTACCTTTTATCCCCCAAGTAAGGATCCCTCAACTGTTTTCTTTGAAAATAAAAGTTATTCATCAATCACTGCCAAACTTGTAGTGCTAAGATTTTGGGGATGTATTCTTTGGTATTTCGTTTTCAAATGCAATGAAAGAGAAATGGAATGAAAAGCATAGTTCAAACGGCACTTTGAAGGAACATTTTAAGAGTGGGAAATTAGAAAAACTTTCCAGATGATTGGTCATATTGTAACTAATTTGTGCATGAATGTTTATTTGCTTCCTTTTTGTTTTCCTGCTTTCTCTTGAATCTTCATCTGTAGACTGGAGGATTTTCCTACATCTCCAACAAGTACAGCCAAACAAGAGTTTCTGTATGTCATATTATTCTTTTTTGTGGTTTTGTGATTAATATAGTATTGCATAGTTTTAAACCTTTGTGGCTGTGAAAAGATGTAGCTATTGTTTTGTAGCTGTGAAATAGACCCTTTTATAGGTGAGAACTTACTGGTATTCAAGGGAAACACAGGTAAGGGCTACCTTTTTTGGTAATTCATACCCTGTTTTGTTGTTATTGACAGATTGTAACCCTTAGTTGTGTGTTGCTTGTGCTTTTTCAGACATATTACGGTTAAAATTTCTATGATCACAAATACTTGTTAATTTTCATATGATAATAGAAACTAAAAAGTTTACTTTTCATAAGAGTTTTTACTAATTGCAAAAATAATTATTAAAACACTAACAAGAAAGCATCTGCACATCTCAACCTTATAATTCCAGATGACAGATTTTATCTGTGCCTTTTACTATTTATTTATTTTTAGTATATTATATCTTAAAGATGTGGGGAACAATTCAGGATTAGGTATACAAGTGGTCATCATACAGGTAAAGTTTGAACCTACCTTTGGTCCCTACTTTGCCTGTTTTGAGATCAGGTACCCTTATTAATATTTTGTGCCCCCCCCTTCCCCTGGCAGTTTTCAGCTACTGCCAATCCCTTTCTTACTGTATTATGGTAAATGTTTAGGGTCCGCTTATGATTGAGAATATATGGTGGTACTCAGTTCTTTGTTTCTGTGATGAATCACTGAGTATTATAGACTCTAAATCCATCCAAGTTGCTGCGAAGTCCAAAGAAATAACCAGTGCTAAGTACCATTAATTTTTCATAGTGAAAAACTCGGGATGAATATTTAAATATAGCATGTTAGTATAGCTCACTACCACAACATATCAGTACAATGGGTCAAATCAAGTCTGTCAATATATGAAAGTAAAATAGTAAATTACTTTTATTGGGGTTATCTGTGATCTGTGTCACTTCATCACTAGAAGTCCTAAAAAAAGATTAAATGCACTAATATTAAGTTAGAGAATTGAATGCTTTCTGAAAACCACTCTCTGACATTAGTGTTATCTTAACAGGTATAAAAAAATTAATTCCACTTCAGAAGATTCCCTGTTTCTCCTTTTTTTCTCTGAGTTCTTGAGATATATAACAAAAAATAGAGGGAATGCTCTTTCACTGGCTCAAGGTCACAGCTGCTCAATAGTTATTTATTCGTTTGTATATGATGTGCTAGGCACTTATTAGGCTCCAGTAAGAAAATGAGAGGTGATCCCTGTGTCGATATCACTTAGAAGCCACTCCCTCCCCTTTTAGAGTATCTTCTTCAGAGAGTTAAACATGTAAGGTACAATTGCCAAATGGGATCATTACAGTGATTTTTACTAGTCGATGACTAAGTAGCCTGTGATTACAATACTCCACACTCCTGTTGTAGAGATTTTTAGGCAAAATTAAAATGAGGCAGACAGCATAGGTTAATTGATTAAATTAATCTCACTCTTCCTGCCTCTGAAGCTTGGGATCTGCATGGTGAAGTCGGGGGGAGGGGGCATGGAGCTAAAGGTAGAAGCCTCAGTGCCATCTCCAGACCATTTACTCAGCCTTTTGTATGCATGAGAATAGCTGGCCTGCCTTGAAAACCCTCTGCCTAGACTCAGGAGGTAAAAGAAAATAGAAAAGGTTCTTGCCTGATTTTACGCTGTGGTCATTGTAACTAAGGCTCTCAGTGGATCTAGGGAAGCCTTATGAAGTAGACTACCACTGTCAATGAATTATTTAATCCTCTTAGTCACCTGTCATAAACTTTTCATGTGTATCAACCATAGCTAGCATGCTACAAGTTTTTGTAGTCATCAACTTAGAGAGATTTTGACCACTTATTTTTGTGTAAAAATCTTATATATACACTATAAGTTGTATGGCCTAGAATAGAGGACAACTCCCTTCAAGAATTACAATAAAATTATGAATACGTAACGCATATTGGCAGCCTGTAGACTAATTTGTCGGTTTAGGTTTTCTTAACATCCTTCTCATGTGCAGCTTGACCTCTGTGGCTTCTGGGTCAGTTTGATCAGTAGAGTGACAGGCATCATCTACATGGGCTGTAGTGTGAATAGACTCTCTGGAGTTGGGGAGCACATAGTCCCAGAACTCCTTACTATCAGTTTCCACTGGGAATGTTATGCTGCAGTAGGACCTGCAGTAGAGGAACTGTCAAACCATTAACTTTCCATTCTGACTTTGGCATATAATTGAGAGTCCAGTGTTGCATATGTGCTTATATAATCAAAAAGGATTATTTAGGAGACATCTGCAGTTTATAAGGAAAAACAGCAGGATAGGTATGGAATTTTTTTACAGCCGTGGTAGCAAGACAGATTTGTCAATATTTGTTTAGTAATATTTAATAGATGGATGCTGTTCACAACTAAAAAGCCATTTGCATCTCAGCACCATCTAAGTGTGTTCTGGCTCATGTTGAAACTGAACTTGAAATATCATTGGTGATAAACGTGATTTTAATTATTATAATGTTAAAAAAGATTCTAAATTCATTAAGTAGCATTCTAGAGCCTACCTTCATGCTGACAGACCAATTCCATAGATTGCTCCTCACCCCGAGCTGCCCAGTGATCCTCTTTAAGAAATAGTGTGTTATAGAAGAAGGAATATAGTTCTTTAGTCATCTAGTAATCTAAATTTTATGTAGTACCTGGATTTCTTTTTGTTTGTAAATAATTAAGACCTCTGCCGGACTTGGTGGCTCAGCCTGTAATCCCGCGCTTTGGGAAACTGAGGTGAGTGGATTGCCTGATCCCACGAGTTCGATACCCGCCTGGGCAACTTGGCGAGACCTCATCGCTACAATAAATCAAAAATCAGCCGGGCGTGGTAGTGCATGTCTGTAATTCCGGCTACTCAGAAGGCTAAGACGGAAGGATCGCCAGAGCCCAGCAGGTCGAGGCTGCAGTGGCCGGGAGTGGCCACTGCACTCCAGTCTGGGCAACAGAGTGAGACTCCACAACTCAAAAAATAATAATAATAATCAAGACCTCTGATAGAACTGTTAGGCTTCTCAAGGCTTATCCTAATAAAAGTAAATAGTCCTTGAGACTATAAATAAATTCTTGGTGAAGCTTCTGCAGCCTAAGCAGAGATTAGTATATATAAACTGACATGTGATTAATATGAAATTTGCATTTTGTTTATTTTGCCATGTCTATTTATTGTCAAGAATGCTTTGCCCATTTGAAGGATAACATTTATAATAGAAGCTGTCTTTTTACCATCTGGGCCCTTAGTAGTACATGCAGTTTATTGTCTTTCCATTTTATATGTCAAAGATTGCTTAATCATGGCTTCTACATTCATATCCTATTATATACTCTCTGTGAAATTCCACAGTTGTAGCATTGAGAGACATTTTTCTGCTTTACTTCTTTCTGCTCTTTCATTTCACACATGTTTGGTGAGTGCTTATCATCTTCCAAGAATTGTTTTATGTCTGAACCAGTAAAGTGCACTAATTCTTAACTAGGAATGGTAGCCTTGCTCATTATGAATCAGACTTCTGTCACTTCTTTGCCATTCATTGAAAATATAAATTGAAAATAAAAACCAAAAATGCAAGTTACAGTTTTTTCTTCCTCTCAGTTTATTTTAGCATAGTAAGATGATTGTTAGTATAATTTCTTTGACTTACTAATTAAATTTTAATAAGTATAGTGAATTTTTTTTTTCTGTCCAAATTCAATGCCTTGTCACTTAGTGGTTGTACAGATTCCTAAAATAGGTTGGGAAAGAAAAGATGAGTTCTGAATGGAGAAAAAATAAAAATGGAATTTTGTGTGTGTGTGTAATATAATGTGTCAGTATTCATGCTTTTACTTATATGTGAGCACATACTTATCTTCTATAAATTCTTCCTATTAAAGAAATAGAATACTATTCAGAGTAAAGAATGTAAAGTAAGTGTATTTTAATATTTTTAGATAACACTTTTTAATATATAATTTAAACAAAAGATTGTGAGTCATTTTAGTTCATTGGATTACAAAGGGACTTCAAAAAGGTCATGAAAAAGTGGAATTCAGCGATAAAAATTAAATATGTAAACTTTCTTTTTCAACATAATCTCTATCAAATACAAGACATTTTTGTAAGTGATGATATCAGCTATTTATTACATCCCTAAAAAACTAAGTGGCCTAGGAATTTAACCATGTCAGTGCAGTCTTTTTTACATTATTAACTGAAGAAAAATGGGTGCCCTTTAAAGATTTTTTGAGATTAGGAAACAAAAAGAAATCAGAAGGAGCCAAAATAGGATTGTCAGGTAGATACTTAATGATTTTTCATTGAAACTTGGACAATTGCCCTTGTTTGATGAGAGGAATAAGCAGGAGCATTATCGTGATGGAGAAGGACTTGGTGAAACTTGCCTGGGCATTTTTCAGACAAAGTTTTGACTGACTTTTGCCAAACACTCTAATAATAAGCAGATGGTTTCATTCTTTGACCCTCCAGAAAGTCAATCAGCAAAATGCCTTGAGCATTCCAAAAAACTATTGCCATGACCTTTGCTTTTGACCTGTCTGCTTTTGCTTTGATGGGACTACTTCCACCTCTCAGTAGCCATTACTTTGCTCTTTGTCTTCAGGACATGGTAAAGCTATGTTTCACCTCCTGTTAGAATTTTTAGAAGAGCCTGAGCCCGCAGGTTCGAGATCCGCCTGGGCAGCGAGACCTCATCTCTACAATAAATAAAAAAATCAGCCGGGCATGGTAGCGCTTGCCTGTAGTTCCGGCTACTCGGAAGGCTGAGGCGGAAGGAGAGGCGGAAGGATCGCCGGAGCCCAGCAGGTCGAGGCTGCGGTGGCCGGGAGCGGCCACTGCACTCCAGTCTGGGCGACAGAGTGAGACTCCAACTCAAAAAAAAAAAAAAAGAATTTTTAGAAGAAATCCTTCAGGATCTTGATCACACTTACTTAAAATTTCCATTGAAAGCTCTACTCCTGTCTGCAGCTGATCTGGGAGTAATGAGTGGAAAGTTGGCTCAACTTTAATTTTTCAGGCAGGATTGTGTAAGCTGAGCCAGTTGAGATGTCTGTGGTGTTGTTCTGTTAATCATAGTTCCTCTTCAGTTAGGTCACAGACAAGAAATTTTTTTCTTTGCAAATTGATGTTTAGTCTGCTATGGGCTTCATCTTCAACATTGTCTCATCGCTTCTTAAAATGGGTCACTCATTTGTAAACTTCTGATTTCTTTGGGACATTTGCCCCTAAACTTTTTGTAAAACATCAGTGATTTCACCTTTCAAGCTTCACCATACATTTGATGCTTGCTCTTACTTCAATTTTAGCAAAATTCACATTGCTCTGATAGGAACTCTTCTCAAACTGATATCCTTTTTAATAACTCAAACTAAATAATGTTGTTTTCACAAGTTAGTATGAGTTTATTTTGCTGCAAAAACATTTTGAAATTCATATTTTTCTCATAATACACACTTTCCAATAACTTTTTGAAGACCCCTTGTATTTAAAAGTATTTTTCTTGTTCTTAATATTTTTTCAAAATTTCTCTTTATTTGGTAGTATTTTAATGATTTTCTTTCTCTGTTGATAGAACGGTAGTGAAATGTAGTATTGCCAAGTCCCAAGCCCTCTACAGTGCTCAGAGAGGACTGAAGACAAACAATGCTGCTGTGTTCAAAGTAGGAGCTATCAGCATTAACATTCCTCAGCACCCTGCCACCTTACACAGCATGATGGTTCGAAGTTCTCACCAACTGTCTAAGCAAATCTCAGACCTCATCAGACAGCCTTCTGCTGCGTAAGTTGTCTTATTTGTTCACATTCTGTGACTCCATATAATACCTCAGGGTATTCTTTGCTGTGTTAACAGAAGTTTGGAGGAAGATGCAGGGCTTCTAAGTATTGACCATTATGGACAGTGGGGTAGGCGGAGAGTAGCCCCACATGATTATGGGAGACTCATACTGGATATCATTAAAGTACTATGCCATACATGCAGTTGTCAGGATTCCATGTTGTGTAAACAAAGCTTAAGAGATCCTAGAGGTTTGTGGGTATTATTAAGAGGTGCCAATACAAGGCAAATTGGTGAATTCAAGGACTATATCAAGCTTTGTTTACTTTGAATTCATTGAAATTTATGACTGCATAGGTTTAAGAAATTGCAGTGGTCATTTATGTCTCATGTATGGTTTTGTGCTGCTCTATTTGAAATTATTGTATATGATTTAAGGCAGCATTTGGCTGTGCCACATAAGGGCAATAAATTCAACCTTGCCCATTAACCTTTATTCTCTATGTCAGTAGTCTTTGCTCATATGTCTGCATTGCTAGCCTTATTCCTAGTCTCCAAAAGCTAAAACTAATACTATATGCAAAAGGTTAAAGAATTATATTGACAGGATGTTTAAAAATATTTATAAGAAAAAATGTTTTCTTTTCTCCATCCTATAAAGTTGGGAAACATTAGTTTTTTGATGGTGTCCTAAAACAGTGGTTTGTTTCAATTGTTCTATCTAGATCTTTAATTCTGATGTAATATGAAATCATGGCTAAAGTTGACTATGCAGTAAAAATTTAAATATACTTCTCCTGTGAATGGAGTATGGAATCTAGAATCTGTACATGAATGTTAGTTTTAAAATACTCTAAAGAATCCTTTCTTTTTATAATGTATTGTTAGTATAGTATAGTAGTTAAATCAGACCCTGGAGTCAGACTGATTGAGTTCAAATCCTAGTTTCACACTTTCTCCTGTGCCTTCTTCATTTGCAGAGTGGAAATAATAGTACCTACGTAGTTAAAGGGTCTATGAGATAAATGAAATAAAACATACAGGGCACTAAGAACACTACCTGACACTCAAATAATTATTGTTATTGTTGGTGTTGGTGTTATTATTCTTAACAGTGGTAGTAATAGTTGTGGCAGTAGTATTAATACTACAGTCAATATTAGGGCATAATGGTTAAGTTATAGAATTTGGAATCAGACAAAACTCTGTTGAAGTCCCAGTTTTGCAGTAATTTTATCCAGTAAAATGGTAGCTCTTGTTTATTTTATATACTTTTTTGCTTTCTAGCCCACAGCCTGTAAAAGAAGATATTGCAACCCCACTACCTTCTGAGAAAACTCCAACAAGTGTTAATCAAACGCCTATTGAAACAAATGAATTTCCTCAGTTACCCGAAGGCTTAGAAAAGAAGCCTATTGTTCTTAAATTCAGTGCCATGTTAGATGGTATAGCCATTGGAGCAGCACTTTTACCCTCTCTGAAAGCAGAATACAAGATGGGAAGAATGAGGAGTCATGGAATGACAGGTGACATTGAATTTTGAATTTGATTTGTTTGAGAAATAGTAATTTTGTGATGCAAAGGTAAATTTGGTTCTATAGATATATGAATTTTCTGTGAATGTAATTTAATTGATTTGACAATTTTCACTATTTTCATGTTCAATCAGGGTTAGGAAACAAGTTGTTAACTGCCATCTGTTCTCTGTGAAGAAAGCAC
This sequence comes from Carlito syrichta, assembly GCF_000164805.1. Taxonomy (NCBI): domain Eukaryota; kingdom Metazoa; phylum Chordata; class Mammalia; order Primates; family Tarsiidae; genus Carlito; species Carlito syrichta. The sequence goes on along the minus strand of NW_007254746.1, from coordinate 518,967 downwards.
AGTGTGGATTGGGGATTTGTTTATTTATTTATTTTTTGAACTTGGCTAATTCTCTTGTTATAACTTGTATACAGTAGGAGCAATTTCTTTCTGTTTTGCCTTCTGTGAAATAAAGAACATTTGTAGGTAATTTTCCAGCACCTAACACAATGCTGGGTACCTATCATGCTTAATAAATAATAATTGCTGTCTTAATATGAGGGAGAACCCCAAAAACCTGGAATTTATAAAAAATTATATTTTTAAAATTGTGTTCAATATTAAATCACATTCAGAATACTTCGATGCAATACACTTATTGAGATGCTTTTTCCACTTTTCAAAACAACTTTTGAGCTTGTTAACTTTAATGCCTTTTAGTTCTTTTGCTTTTTTTTTTGCCTCTTCTGCATTGACAAAACGTTGCCCTTTTTTCATCTGGGGAAATAAGCAAACAAAAAAACCCACTCAGGGTGAGATTGGGGAATAGGGAGGGTGGGGCATGGAGGTCATGCTGTTCTTGGTCAAAAACTATTGAACACTCTGCCCACATTGCGCAGAGTGTTCGTGTAAAACATCCACCATGAAATGGGCAAACGTGTTGAAAGGAAAAAAAAGAAAAAAATTCACTGAAGATGAACGCAGCCTCTCAGGACAAGGCTAGCTGGTACATGGATGCTGATGGGTTCCTAGAACACTTCCTTAGTGGTGAAGCCTGTACTACAAGGGGCCCAACCTCACAAAAAATGATTTCGCTTTTTAGGGGGTCCCCCCTTGTACTTTCTGATTGACTTGTATATTTAACAATAGGAAATTATTTATAAACAAATTTAAAATATTCTTTCATATATTTTAAGATAGATTTTCGAATACCTATACATTTTTCTTAGATAACATTTTTGGAATGAATGCATGAATGACCACCTGCACAAGCAACTTTTCTTATTTCTTACAGGTGCACAGACAAGATTTACATTTGAATTGCCAAATCACAGATTGCGTTTTACTTCAAAAGTTTCTGCCACAGATATGTCAACCATTCCTCCTTCTGCCAGTCTTAACCTTCCTCCAGTTACCATGTCAGGGAAATATGTAATGGAAGAACATGATAGTTACTCAGATCAGGTGTGGAGTATAGACGAACTGCCTTCTAAACAGGGTTACTATTTACAGGGAAATTATCTACGTTGTGTGGCGGAAGTAAGTTTACTTTTACATTTTCTTACTTTTGTAATTTAGGAGTCTTCAAGGTTTAGGTAGTGATCTAAACTTAAGGTAGAGCATTAAATATTTATTCCCACATAATTCTGTACCAAATCAGGGTGTGTGTGGCGGAAGTAAGTTTACTTTTACGTTTTCTTACTTTTGTAATTTAGGAGTCTTCAAGGTTTAGGTAGTGATCTAAACTTAAGGTAGAGCATTAAATATTTATTCCCACATAATTCTGTACCAAATCAGGGTGTGTGTGTGTGTGTGTGTGTGTGTGTGTGTGTGTGTCTGTCTGTCTTTCTTTCCCTGTAGTTTTATTTAGACATGCTTTTAAAAATGTATTAGCATCTTTGAATTCACATTTCTTACACTGAATTTAACATCCATCTCTCCAATAGTTTCATGATTTATTTGATTACAAAAAGTGAATAGCAGCTCACATTTGTCAAGTATTTTACACACATTGACTTTTGCAGTCCTTCCATCAACCCTGTAAGGTATAAATATGTCTTCTCATTTTATAAGTGAGGAAACTGAGCCATAGCAAGTTAACATAATTCATACATGTATACACAATTATTAATGATAATCTAAAGGTCATATAGAAAGATAAAATAGACTCACAGAGTGATTTCTTTACTCAGGTAAGTTGAAAGTTGCATGCCTGATTCCATCAGTATTTTTTTCACTTTATATCTGTATAACTCTCAAAAGTTTAAAAAGCATTTGGATACACATTTGTCATTTGATTTGTGGTTAGCAGGTCATTCGTTAATATCCTAATTTGATTTAAGCTAAGAGAATATACCGCTTTTCCTAAGTCTCCCAACTGTCAAGTGAAAAGCAGGAGCCACACTTTGGCAGTCTCCTTCCAGGCTTACTGTGCTGCCTCTCAGTTTACTTATCAGTTCGTAAGGAACGGTTGCAATCATATAAAAAAGCAGTTTGCTGTATTTTGTAAATTTGGTTCTCTAGAACCTGAAGCATCTATAAGAAGGGTTTGTGGATTCTTTTATGGAGATATTACCACTACAGGTGGACATATTAAAGTCTGATTTACCTTTTTACCTTCTTTAGACCCTGCTTGCCCTGGAACGTCTCTAGAGTTAGGATTTCTCTGTGTGTGAAAAATGAGTATACAAAAAAAAAATAGTGTACAAGATTCTAACAAATCAAAGATTTGCTTAAAAGATTTTTTTTTTTTTTTTGAGTTAGGGTCTTACTTGTTGTCCAGACTGGGAGTGCAGGGGCACAATCATGGCTCACCTCAACCTTGACCTCCTGAGCTCAGGCCATCCTTCTGCCTCAGCCTTCTGACTAGCTAACTGGGACTACAGGCACGTGCCACCATGCCCTAATTGTTTTACTTTGTGTAGAGACAAGGCCTCGCTTTGTTGCCTAGGCTGGTTTTGAACTCAGATTCAAGCAGTTCTCCCTCGTTGGATTTCCAAAGTGCTGGGACGATAGATGTGAGCTATCGTGCTTGGCCTGCTTAAAAGATTTTTAAATGTGCTTCATTTGTACTTTCTACTCTGAAAAATAAATTCCTCAAACTCTAGTTTAGCAGTACTATTATTGTTTCATCTGAAAGAAAATAAGTGTAATGCAGTGTATTGCATAATTCCTTACTAGTACTAGATATTGGAAAGGCATCAAGTCTGTAATTGAGGTAGAACACAATCCTAACTTTAGTAAAAATGTAGTTTCAAACAGTGCAAAGAATCCAAGGTTACATCCCTCTTAGAGTTGCCTGTTTTATTATGGCGTGAAAGAAACACATCTGAAAATCATCTCTGCCCTGTTTATTCTTGTCTGTATAAAATACAAGTACCCAGTGCATCTTAGGCTTTCTATAAATTCTCAATTTAAAAAAAGACTGTCAAATCTATTTTGCTTTTTAATTTGACCAAAATATGAACCCTATTGGTGGCAAATGATGAAGCATTTGCCTTCATAAAGATTTATCTTTCTGGGGAACTTGGCAAGACCTCATCTCTACAATAAATCAAAAAAAATTAGCCAGGCGTGGTAGCACTCGCCTGTAGTTCCAGCTACTTGGAAGGCTGAGCGGAAGGTTCGCTGGAGCCCAGCAGGTTGAGGCTGCGGTGGCTGGGAGCATGCCACTGCCCACTAGCTTGGGCGACAGAGTGAGACTCCAACTCAAAAAAAAAAAGATTAATCTTTCCTATAATACTTAACCTCAGTTAGGTCCTGCTTTCGGTTTAGTGTTTATTTGCCAGAAATTTAATGCCTATACTAATTATAGGGCACAAATTATATTGAACCCTGATTAGGTATCTCTGATTTGCTAAATCACTCAAATGTAAGCCTTAGACTCCAAATTTTGTTGTTTTTATTCATTGCTGTATCATAGCACATGATATGGTACATACAGTAGATGCCCAATGTATATATTTGAATGAGTTAATAAGATTATTTTCACTTATAATGATACTTATCTATGAATCTAAGACCAGAAAATTGATCATTAAAAATAAATTTTGCTCTAGACAAAATTTTAATTTTAAACAGGTTACATATATAATTTTCATTTGTTTTCAGAAGATTTCTCACACTTTATTGACGACTGTCACTTAAAAAAAGTAGGAAATTGCCCATAATAATGTCAAGCCAGTAAAGTAGTACAAATTCTGAGTATTTGTAACCCTTCTTCAATATATTGATTTGAAATAGTATGTAAATTATAATCTGTTTTTCCTTAGAGTTTTGGATGCTTTATGTGAAGAAAAAGGTGTAAAACAAATATAGTCAATAATGTTAATCTAATATGATTTTGTTTGGCAGGTTGGGTCTTTTGAACATAATCTCACAACTGATCTTCTAAACCACTTGGTATTTGTTCAGAAAGTGTTCATGAAGGAAGTTAATGAAGTAATACAAAAAGTTTCTGGTAAGATTATCTGGTACTATGTAGTATAGGTGTAGAGCTTTTATTCTCCTTGGCTACATGATATCCCATGTGTCTGTGGTATGACTTTTGATCACAGCAATTTGATATAATTGTTGGGTAACTCCAGAAAAACTACTTTCCCTTTCTGGCTTTCCACCTACAGAGTCTTTGATTATTATTTTTGTTATGTATAGTATATACATTTAAGATTCATAAACTTTAAAAAGCTCCTTTATGTTTACCCCTTAAACAAGAAAAGCTTAAAGTATATTTATTAACCAAACTAGTCTTACTCCTTTGGGAGCAAAATGTAGATAATTTTTTAAATTAACCTTTATCTACACTAGGTGGTGCCTGGCTGCATGGCAAATTGTCTATAGCAACCCTCATATTTTTGCTATGTCTCAAAAAATAGATTACAGTTGAGCTTGGTCATTGTTGTACATTTCAGCAGAAAATACATATGGTTGAAAGATATTAATTGACTTTTAATTTATGAGATAAAATATCAAGAGGAATTAGGGTGCAAAACAGGTTGATTTGTATACTAATTCTTAGTGCTACATAATTCCAGTGTGAATGTTATCATATTAAAAGAATATTTAAGCCACATCTATATACTGGCATCAAGAGAAGCTTCCATTATGTTGATAGATTAATTCATTCTTTTAACAAATATATTAAGTATCTAGCTATTCAGTTATAACTTTGATGAGTTCTGTGAAAACTAATCTAGTCTAATGAATCAGAAAAGGCTTCTTAGAATTCATATCCATCACCTCAAGGAGGAAGCCTAGTTTGGCAAGAAAGGGGAGAGAGCTAGAGAGAAGATGCAGTTAAAGCATATGGACCAGTATTTTATAAAACTCTGAAGAATTATAGCATTCCTTAGGTGAGGGAATTAAATTATGTAACAACTGTGTAAACAACAGGTTTCCCTGGTTCTCCTGAGCTGGTTCTGATTGCATCTGAAATCAGGAAACTACTTAATGGTCATATTGAAAAAGCCCAGGTGAACTGTAGATTTTTACAAGTTAAGTCACAAAAGATCAGACCGTAGTTAGCCATGGAGTTTTTCTCAAAATGGTTGATTAGAAACCACTAAGGAATATATAAATATGTAGCAAAATTTCTTTCTGTAACTGCAGATTCCTCAACTTAGGGAACATATACAAGTTTTTGTGCTGCCCATTTGCTTCGTTAAAATTACATGAGAACAGTGCTATGATAGGAAAGTTGTTAAGAATATATCAAGCTTGTAAATTTTTATGAATTCTGAAGAATATTTTCAAGGCTATTTTATTAATGAATGTGTATAATTAAAAAATAGATTCATGGGAACCTAATCTCAAACCAGGCAAAGTGGAGACCAAAGGTAGGCCCAAACTTTACCTGTATGATGACCACTTGTATATCTAATTCTGAAGTGCACCTCACATCTTTAAAATAAAATAAATTTTTAAAAAATAGATTCTAATCCTGTATTTTTTGTTGTAAAAAACTAGTGTTGTAGGGTTCCTAGTGTCAGACTGTTACTGTAAGCCTTCCTTAAGTGGTTCTGATGAAAGAGAAAGTCTTTTCATAACCTTACAGTTAGTTAGAATATGCAAGTATACAGGGGGATCCCCAAAAAATATAATTTATTTTTTTTAAATTGTGTGTTTGTTTTTACATGTTTAAACTTCAATCACCTTCAAAGTACTCTTCGTTTGATGCAATACACCTATCGATACACTTTTTCTACTGTTCAGAATAGTTGTTGAACTTTTTAAATTTGATGCCTTTTAGCGCTTTTGCTATTTTTTGTTTAATCCCTTCCACATCAGCAAGATGTTTCCATTTGCAGACTTTTTTTCATCTGGGGAAACAAAAAAAAGGCACTCAGGATAATATCAGCTGAATGGGGGTGGGGCTTGGAGGTCATGCCATTTTTGGTCAAGAACTGTGAACACTTATTGGTGTGGGCAGTTGTGTTGTCATGATAGAAGAACCAGTCACCTGTTTGCTACGACTTGGATGTTTCTTCTACAAATCATGATGCCATCCTCTCAAAACCTCCAGATAAAAACTTTGGGTTGCCCATTTGATCCAGATGAACAAATTCTGAGTGTATTACAAGGGAGCCGCCCTTCAAAACAGAATTCCAGTTTTTTGGAGGTCCCTTCCCTTAACCCAAGTTCTGTGAAGAATGAGATAGAAAAGGAAGACTGAAAATTAGTATTTTAACAATGGAGACCTGTCAATCACTGAACAATGGAGAAATAGTGCCAAAGTCATTTAGTGGCTAGGTCTGCTCCTTGAAGCATTTCTTTTCAACTTTAGAGACAGCCATGAACACTGAGAAAATAGCTGAAATGTAAGTCACGTATCGTGTAGCTGGCCATAGGGCTTGAGGGAGCATGGACATTTTGTTATTCTATCAAGACCAAATAACAGAATATCGAGAGGGAATACTTTGAAACCTTGTAGCTCAAATTTCTCAGTTCTCTGATCTCTGTATTCCCTACTTTCCCATAATTTTCATAGTTTTTCTTGTTTTTTGCTTATATTCTTCCTCATGGTTTTCCCTCAGGTTGCCTTTAGTGTTAGGACATTTTCTATTGTATAGGGCGATTCATGTTCCTAACAATCATCAAGTTTGTTAGGAAAATATTTTTTTGAAGAGTTGAATCTTATTTGCTCTTGGAGGTCTTATAGGAGTGCCTGAATTTTAGAAAGATACAAATAAGCACCAACCACATAAACAGAAGAGACCTATTGTTAACTATATAAACTGTCTTAGAAGCATATGAAGAGCTTAGCTTCTTAGAACTGGGCTAGGTGTATATTTACTTGATAAGTATGTAAAAAAAACTGTAGAGTTAATGTGATTAATATAATAGTGTCTCTGATAGTTTTATAAGATAAACTTATTGTGTGGTACATTTTGTGAGTGGATGAGTTGCTTTTAAATTTTAAAATTTACTTTATGAAGCTAGATAAAAGGTATTTAAAGTAGTGATAGACCAGCACAAAGCAAATAAGCTTTTAAGATATGCTCATTCATTAAAAAGTTTATCTTCAGAGACAGATTGCCAGATAAACAGACACTAGCCATTATTTTCTGTAATGTAACTAGACTTTAAGTAAAATAAGATAGATGTGAATCTTCACAAACCTCTAGTCATTGTTTAGAGTATTAGTAGTACAACATTCAAAGTGACAGTGTGCCTAACATTGTAAATATCTAAGATTATTTCAGATGATACCTTTGATTTGTTTAGCAAAGGTGATTTAAGACAATAGGAAAAAGTGAAAAGCTTGCATTTAGACCATCAGAAGAAAGTAGTGTGTTAAGGAAGTTGACTGCTAGGTAATATAACAGGAAGATTTCACTTGATTGAGGTAAGTGAAAATTGAAAAAGAATCTGCTAAAAGCTGAGTAAAAAGGACAGTAAAAAGGCAGTAATAGAAAAATGAAAATGAGAATGATAAGCCTAACTGACCAAATTGTGTATTGATCTACAGGTTCAGATGAGATGTTTCCAATTTTTTAAAAGAAGTATTGGATGTACTCTTGGAACCTCTGGGAATGTATTTCTGTAAATCATAGGAATCAGGATAGGTACTCAAACACAAGAGAAATGTGGTACCTAACTTAAAGAAGGGTAGGAAGGAGGTCTCAAGGACCTAACAGCCTAATGACTAATCCAAAGAAAATACCTAACCATTTTTACTTAGTGTAGTCTTTCCTAGAGAAAAAAAGACACTGGTCATTATTTTTTGTTAAGTCATGCTACTATTTTTCAGGAAATTGTCAAGCTAGCTACAGTTTCAAGATAGCTTAAACAAGTTAATAGCTAAACCAAGAATACTGGATATGATGTGCTTAAAAATTTTTTTTTTTTTTGAGTTGGAGTCTCACTCTGACGCCCAGACTGGAGTACAGTGGCCACTCCCGCCCACCTCAGCCTCGCCTGCTGGGCTCCGGCGATCCTTCCGCCTCAGCCTTCCGAGTAGCCGGAATTACAGGCATGCGCTACCATGCCCAGCTGATTTTTTTTTATTTATTGTAGAGATGAGGTCTCGCTGCCCAGGTGGGTCTTGAACCTGCGGGCTCAGGCAATCCACTCACCTCAGCCTCCCAAAGGCGCGGGATTACAGGCTGAGCCACTGAGTCCGGCTTAAAATTATATATATATATGCCATAATCTGAATTAAAACTTTATTAAGACAAAAGTAGCCAAGATTAGTTGAATGAATAGATTACACCGATTCAGACAGTCTTCAGATTTATTTTTATTCTTATTACTTACTTAGAGAAAATACAACTTACACATTATTTAATTAAACAGATGGAAAAGACAACTAATGGTCAAAATAAAAATCATGTAGTTCTTATTTGGTAACATATGGTGTTGTGTTTGTTTTATCTCATGATTACTCTTAAATCATCTGAACCATGCTCGTGATGTGGTTTAATCTATCAAGATGTGGTTTAATTTCACCCATCCTGTTAAAAGTATCAAGATATATATAGAAAATCATACTACTACAATTTTTAGTAGCAGTATTCTAGCATCCCCAAAATATAGACATTATTCCCTGTAATATTTTTCTCTCTAGAACATAATTCATTCTGTATTTCAGAGTAGAAACTGTCACTGTATCTTAGAGAACATAAATTAAGAGATATTCTAAATCCATTTAGTAGTTATTTATTCAGAACTTAAAAAACATGACCCCAAGCTAGATCATGAGTAAGATACAAAGTTATGGGGATAAAACTTAATTATCAGGCTTAGGGAATTTATACTTTTTTGGGAAGATTAGATATTTGTATATCTAATAATACAAACCTTGAAACAAGGTGTAATGAATGAGGAAGTTATGCTTTGTAAATAAATATAAAAGAGAAAACACTTCATGGATAGAATTGTGATTTGAACTGATGCTTGGGTAAGTTCTACTTTTTAATAGTTACACGCATTTCAAAAGAGAGACCGTTTAAAGAAAGAAAATAGCAAGAAACTGGGATAGAAAGTCAGATTTATTTGCTGAGCATGAGATAAGAACTATGGGAGTATGAGGATAGTATGAAGACTTGTAGTTGTGAGGAATTTGTTGGAGAAATGACAGAAGATGAAGGGTTGGATCACAAGTGCCTGACTGCATTCAGGAAAACTCTGAGGGTCTCCTAAGGTACTGTTTGATAAGATCTGAAGACACATGGTTCCTGCCCTTAGGAACTCAGTCTAATTAGGGAGCTAGCTAGGTAGATAAATAAATAATGTAATAGAGATGTGTATTTTTTGGCACTTAATCATACAGGAAGGAAGGACTAAATTCTGATAAGGGTGCACCAGAGAAGGTTTGAACAAAGAGTATGTGATAAAGGACTTAGCCCTTGGCATATAATAAGAACTCAAATATTAGCTCATTCTTCTTAGGTATTAGGGTTGACACAAATGTCTGCTTAGTTGAAAAAATAAGAAATTAATAAGAGCAGAACATAAGTGAAAGGACAGAGTTATTCTAGGAAAGTGAGTTTAGGGCACAGTGATGTGAGAGAGCTGTGGTTTAGAATTCAAATATGATAAAAAGAGAAAGTAGTGGCTTAATGTTTTAGAAATAGCACTGAAAAGCTACACGCCATCCATTAGGTCAAAGGAATAAGTGAGTGTGAGACTTCAAAATGATGTAGCAGTAGAGTCATATATAAGTGAAATTAGGGAATCAGAGAAATAAAAAATGCATCATTTTAGACAACAGAAGCTTGCTGGCAGTAGATGGATGATAGAAAAAACAGGGATGAGAGGGGTCATTGATAGCTGGAGGGAGGGTGATGCATAGATAATATACACACATATAGATATATACATGTCTATAGGTAGGGTCATCACTTACAAAGCTTGGGTAAGACAGATGATTATAGACTTGAGATAGGAGGCAGAGAGAAGTACTTAATTATAAGTTGAAGAGAAGAAAAGAAAAGGCAACCAGTGTACTACCAACTTTAGAGTAGAATACTCCAAAGAGAGAAGGTGCAAGCACACAGGCAGGCACTGAGTGTACACAGACACGAGTAGTTTACCCGTTCCTCAAAACTTTACATATATGTTAAATAACATGTTCTAATATTGACCCACAAGTCTCTAATACTATTGTTCCCTGTCTCTTCATCCATATAATTATTTCTGTTTCCTGTGTGTTTATTCATATTTATGTACAAATGCATTTTTCTTTCTTTGTTCTTGTGTACCTTTTCTTTGTCTTACCTTGAATGTACCTTCTGTTGTTGATCACTACCTCTTTCTATACTTTCTTCCTATTTTTTTCTTTTCTGTTCTAGTAGACTACTAAAATATATTTTCTATCATATTACTAATTGAATAGATTTTGACTCCTAGTTTAAACTTCAAAAACCCATAAAAGATTAATTTCTGAAAACAAGCAAAGCCTGCTTTTTATATGTTGGTTCTTAGTTCTTTTGATAGCATCTGTGGTCCCTAATAGAAAGAAAAAAATCCTACCCAACTTTTACAGACTCCCTGGGATGGTGGTATGAAACACAACATATACACAAAAAGATTAATCATTTTAAGATAGAATAGTTGAAAGATAAGCATGCAGGAAGTTTTTAAACCAAGGAAAAGAGAAGTGAAAATAGAAGTTAGATATTAAGAACATTATTTTCTGATTGCTACATTGTGTAGGTTTAAAAAAAAACCCTATTGATAGGAACTTTACCTCCAGGGCCCTCTACAACAAAGTTCACATTGTTAGTTAAAGAAATTAGTTCAGTTTACTTTTTTCCTTAGATGTATTTTCTGAGATGTATAATCACATGATTTCATTCAGGTATATGTACACTTTTAATTGGGCATCAAAATGTTGATAAATGTCTGTTTATGCAGAATTCTATTTTACATACATCAGCCTTGGCTAATGATTTATGTTTAAGATTGATCAGTGATCAAAAAGAAAATATCTATTTTGTGAGGATTTTTTTTAAATTCACAAAAAATTTGGTTTTTTTTAACTTTTAAAGATATTGCCTCAAAACCCTCAATTTTTTAATTCTTCTTTTAGGTGGGGAGCAGCCTATTCCTCTCTGGAATGAACATGATGGAACAGCAGATGGAGATAAGCCAAAGATTCTTCTCTATTCCCTGAACTTGCAGTTTAAGGTAAAAAAAAAATTAATAATGATTTTTTAGAGGTACTTTTCTAGTCAATTAATATATGCCTGTCATAGAAAATTCATATAATACTTAGATTACCAAATGAACTGTAACTATTTTTAATAATTCTCACAGTATTTCAAACTTTATTATTATTATATCTGTTATGATCTGTGACCAGTGATCTTTGATGGTACTATTGTAATTGTTTTGGGGCACTAAGAACTAACTGCACCAATATAGGAAGGTAAACTTAATCATTAAATGTTGTTGTACATCTCTCAATTTCAATCAAAAACTAGAAATAATTAGCTTTGTAAGGAAGGCATGTCAAAAACTACCATAAGCCAAAAGCTAGATCTCTTGCTCCAAATAGCCAAGTTGTGAATGTAAGGAAAACTCAAAGGAAATTAAAAGTGATACTCCAGTGAATACATGAAAGAAGACAGTCTTATTGCTGATATGGAGAAAGTTTGAGTGGTCTTGATAGGAGACCAAACCAACCACAACATTCTTTTAAACCAAAGCCTAATCCAGAGCAAGTCCAAACTCTAGTGCTGTGACGACCGAGTAGTAAGAAAGCTGCAGAAGAAAAGTTGGAAGCCAGCAGAGGTTGCTTCATGAGGTTTAAGGAAAGAAGCCATCTCTATAACATAAAAAATGCAAGGTGAAGCAGCAAGTACTGATGGAGAAGTAGTGGCAAGTTATCTGGAAAATCTAGCTGAGATTACTGATGAAGGTGGCTGCACTAAACCGTTGTTTAAACTAAACAGCATTCTATGGGAAGACACTAGATAGGAGAAATCAGTTCCTGCCTTCAAAGGACAGTCTGACTCTTACTAGGGAATAATACAGCTGGTTGCTTTAAGTGAAAAACAATACTTATTTACCATTCTGAAAATCCTAGGGCCTCTGTCTGTGCTGTGTAAGTGGAACAAAAGCCTGGATAACAGCACATCTATTTACAGAGTGGTTTACTGAATATTTAATCCCACTGCTGAGATCTACAGGTCAGAAAAAAGTATTTCTTTTAAATATTACTGCTCATTGACAATATACCTGGTCACCCAAGAGCTCTGATGGAGATGTACAAGGAGATTAATGTTGTTTTTTTTCATGGCTGCCAACACAACATCCATTCTGCAGCCCATGAATCAAGGAGTAATTTCTACTTTTGAGTCTTATTATTTAAGAAATACATTTCATAAGCCTGTAATTGCCATAGATAATGATTCCCTTGATAGATCTGGGCAAAGAAAATTGAAAAGAATTCACCATTCTAGATGCCTGGAAAGGTTTCACCATTCTAGATGCCATTAAGAACATTTGTGATTTATGGGAGGAGGTCAAAATGTCATATTAACAGGAGTTTGAAAGAAGTTGATTTCAACTCTCAGGGATGACTTTGGAGGATTTAAGACTTCAGTGGAGGATGTAACTGAAGATGTGGTAGAAATAGCAAGATTACTAAAATTAGAAGTAGAACCTGAAGATGGTACTGAATTGCTTCAATCTCAAAATAAAACTTGAACAGGTGAAGAGCTACTTCTTATGGGTAAGCGAAGAAAGTGGTTTCTTGAGATGGAATCTACTGGTAAAGATGCTGTGAACATTGTTGAAATGACAAGGGATTTAGAATATTCCGTAAACTTAGTTGATAAAGCAGCAGCAGGGTTTGAGAGGATTGATTGCAATTTTGAAAGCAGTTCTCCTGTGGGTAAAATGCTATCAAATAGCATCACATGCTACAGAGAAATCTTTCATGAAAGGAAAGTCAATCAATACAGCAAATTGTGTTGTTTTATTTTAAGAAATTGCCACAGCCACGCCAGCCTTCAGTAATCACCACTCTGCTCAATCAGTAACCATCAACATTGAGGCAAGACCTTCCAGCAAAAAGATTATGACCCACTAGAAGCTCAGATGATTGTTAGCATTTTTTTAGCAATAAAGTATTTTTTAAATTAAGGCATGTACATTGTTTTAGACATAGTGCTTTTGCATATATAATAGACTATAGTATAGTATAAGCATAATTTTTTGTATGCACTGGGAATCCAAAAAAATTGTGTGACTTGTTTTATCGTGATACTCTATTTCAGTGGTTGGGGAAAAAACCCGCAATGTCTCCAAAGTCTGCCTGTACCTGAAAACCAAACTATTTTAGTTATCTATTGAAAGATTACATTTGAGTAGGTGTATGTTGTTGTTTTAACATATAATGTTTTTTTTCCTTCTAACATATAATCTACTAGGGTATTCAAGTAACAGCCACCACTCCATCAATGAGAGCTGTAAGATTTGAAACTGGATTGATTGAACTGGAACTTTCTAACCGACTTCAAACCAAAGCTTCACCAGGAAGTAGCAGCTATCTGAAACTATTTGGTAAATGCCAAGTAGATTTAAATCTGGCATTAGGACAAATTGTAAAGCATCAGGTGAGTACTGAATATGTGTATATATATATTGATATTGGAACTGTGGCTGGCTTTTACATTTTGGGCATCAGCTCGAACTATTATAACATATATTACTATATTTACTATACTATACTATTACTATATTTACAAAAATATTTAAGTGCCTAAAATTTCTAATTGTATGTTCTAATGAAAATTCATATAAGTAGGCCTTTGCAATTTTATCCTTGGCATTTCACTGAGTATTTTGGTGGCATATTGTTATAGTTTAGTGCAAATGTAGTCACATGATTCGGTATCTTCATAAATATTTTCTTGTAAGTTTTAAACTTTTGTTAGACATCATTTTTTATTTCAAGGTCTTATGTTAACATTAGTTGGTTTTTAAAAATGTTTATTTCATAATTTCCCTGTTGAACATTGGCAAGTTTTGCATATAATAATGTTAAATATATAAAGTTCAAAAATAGACAGCAGTTAAGAGTCTCTATTCTATAAAAACTAACTTTCACAGCTTATTGGAGATTTTTTGTTTTTACAATGCTAAAAGTTATTATTAGGTTTTTTAACTTTTTTCTCTTTGATAAAAAACAAATAAAAGGATGCCAGTTAGTTTCAAAACTGAATTGTTACATTAAAGATTAATGTGGGAAGAAAAATGAACAAAGCTTTCTTATCATCTAGAAAAAAAGTAATTTTTTTCTAATATAAACACATTTTGATAAGTATTAATATATTTAGAATATGAACTTCATCCTAGCTTTTTAAATAAACTTTATCTTTACCTTTTATATGGTTATTTATATTGTATATTAATTTCAAGTGTTTATGGTACTGCATATAAGGAATATATTATTAACAGCTGAATTTGAGAAAAATATATTATAGTTCTTTTTAGTGAACAAATGCCGTCAATAGTGTTTAGGTTTTTTTTATTAAAATATTTTCTATTCTCTGATTTTAGTGAGTTTTAAATTTTTTTTAGGTATATGAAGAAGCTGGTTCTGATTTTCATCAAGTTGCCTATTTTAAAACTAGAATTGGATTAAGAAATGCCCTTCGGGAAGAAATCAGTGGTTCTTCAGATAGGGAAGCTGTACTTATTACCTTGAATAGACCAATTGTTTATGCACAGCCTGTGGCTTTTGATAGAGGTAAGAGAAAGTAAATCATTACTGCCTTCTAAGATTTAGTCTTGCTTTGGTAATGCTAGATTAAAAATCTTTTGTAGTTTATCAGTGTAAATGCTTAATAGCTAAATGTCTTCTAAATCTGAAATGTGAGCATCTAAAAATTTTTTTCTTGCTCTTTCCCTTCAGCTTTTAAAAGTTATTTTACATTTTAAAATTATTTTGCTTTCTACATGGATACATAGGAGTGTCTGATTCAGATGTTTTAATTGTGATGCTGTTTTTTGGTTTCGATAACTTCGTGTTTTGTGTTTCTTTGTGTTTTAGTACCGTGTTTATTGATTTATTCTGTTAACATTATGTACTGTCTAGAAGTGGACTACAAAAATGCCACCGGGTTCTCTGCTCTCAAGGAACCCTCAGTGCTGTGGAAAAGAGAACTAAGTAGACTGCAGAGTGATGTTAGAGGTGTTCTAGGATTGAGGGAGTCTCTGTGTCTGTGCTTCTTAGAGGGGAAGCTAATTTTCCAAATTTGACTTAGAGTTAGGACGCTTCACTTATTTACTTTTATATCCCAGTGACTGTTTTAGGTGTTTAGTAGGAACTAAATAAACATTTACCGAATGGGAGAAAATATGAATGAGTGTATATGAGCACAGAGGTCTAAGAAAATATGGCAGCAGCTTTTGTAAAAGAAAACACGTAAAAGAAAATAATAGGGAAGAAGGCTGAACAAGTAGACAGGGTCTAATTAATGTGAATTGGGTAATGTGTTTGAATTCTGTTTTAGAGGTAATGAGGAACCATTTAAGATTTCAATTACTGATAGGCATAGCCTGGTAATAAAATCTTTTTGTCAGAAAATGGCCCTTTGGCAGTGTTATAGATAACATTTTATTTTGCTGAATTGTGTGCATATGTTTTCATTATAATTTTGCCAACTTCTCATCAGCTTTCACCTTAAGATATTTTCTCTTCTTGGTGTCCTTGACACAATACAGGTTAAGTACTGGCTATTTGAAATGTTAGGTACTAGAAGTGTTTTAGATTTTTTCAGATTGTGAAATATTTGTGTGTGTGTGTGTGTATGATGAGATATTTGGGGATGGGACTCAAGCTTAAACATGAAATTAATTTGTGTTTCATATACATCTTAAACAGGTAATTTTATACAATATTTTTAATATTTTGTGCATGAAACAAAGTTTTGACTACATTTAACTGCAACCTGTCAAATGAAGTCAGGTGTGGAATTTTCCACTTGTGGCATCTTGTTAGTACTTAACATGGATTGGATTGGAGAATTTTGGATTTTAGATTAGAGATGCTCCACTAGGACTTTACTCCTACTTCTCTGAACTCTCCATCTTTATCTCCTTTTTAGAGGCTCCTCCATATTTGGTATACACTGCAGTGAAATGACAGTTTTCCATACGTTTTATTTCTTGTTGATGGACTCAGTCTTCTTTGACCTTTTCTTCTAAATCAAATCCTTGTAACGTATATTCCTAGCATTATGTACCTTTCCTTCAGCAATTTTTAAAAGTAGTAACTATGAGCTCTACAGTTTAGGTCAAGTACCATGTCTGTTTTCATTGGTTATTCCATCCAGTGCCTAACGTATGATAGGCATTTCACAAATAAGTCACTGAATGAATTAATTAATTAATCCACCTGGATTTTCTTCTTCCTCCCACCATTATGTAATTGCCTGTCTTCTGATTCATTTTTTTCATTTGTTAATGAAAAATGTTTGACTATATGTCTTCTTAGATCCTAATTTGAATGCTATACTTTTCTGGGAGTAATTTTTATTAATCATGATTTTCCAACTGTTAGGGTATATTTACCATATAGATTTACAATGTTGATTTTAATTTTCTTTCTGCTTGCCTTAATTACCAAAAGCTGTGCTGTTTTGGCTGAATTACAAGGCTGCCTATGACAACTGGAATGAACAGCGAATGGCTTTACATAAGGACATTCATATGGCTACAAAGGAAGTCGTAGATATGCTACCTGGTATCCAGCAAACATCAGCTCAGGCCTTTGGAACTCTTTTCCTCCAGCTCACTGTCAATGACCTGGGAATTTGTCTACCTATCACAAATACAGCACAGGTACAAAAAATCAAGTCATGTTCCATGATTAAGAGCCAGCCATTTCTATGTAACCTTTTTAAAGTATGTAGAGTATAACAATAACATTTTCAGGAAAACAGTTTATAACTATTTACTAGATAGCACGTTTACTAGAATTTAGTAGATGGCAAGTAAGATTGAACTCCTTCAAACATTATTCATCGTTAATATATTAAATCTGAATCTCATGAGACTTTTCTCTGAAGCACTCTGATATTCCTCAGAATAGTGATAAGATTGATACCTTCTGATAACTCTTAATTTTACCTTGATAAATAAGAAACTTAGTTTTTAGAATTTTTGTTTGTTTTTCAGTAGAGAAATCTTTAGTATAGACTTGGTTATAAATGGAAATGAAAGGACATTTAAGAATACTGTTTAATAAACATCTATAATAGGGTAGGGAATTCCAAAATGCTTTTAAACTGTAATATTAAACGGTAATGAAACTTCAAAGTTATGTATACACTTGGATAAAGCAAAAATTTTCCTTTCATAATTTAGGACCAGTTCTCAGGAACACATATTTGCATGCCCATGGGTGTATAAGAGAGAAAAAGCTATGAACACCTGTCAGGCCAAGAAGTAACAGTTATAACAGTAGAACACAAAGGTCTATATTTTACTGTTATAATTTATCCTAAATAACTTGTAACCAGTTCTTGAATGTTTTCCTTTTTAGGATTCTGTTTGGTAAGACAGTTTTAGGAAAAAAACTTTGTGTTGAGGATGGGCAACTTTGTTATGTTTGTTTCAGGAATTGAAATATGGTAGTTTTTTAATGGCATGATGGACAGGACTTAGGAAGGTCACATACACCAGGGGTGAGTATCATAGTGAGAACACATCTCTATAAACTAAAAAAGAGGCTTGAGATAGAAAAGTAAATAGCTTTTTGCAAGTTAGGTGAGAAAAAATGCATGGGGCAAATGCATTTCACTTGAGCGATGTAATTTTTTTTTTTTTTGAGTTGGAATCCCACTCCATCGCCCAGGCTGAAGTGCAGTGGCACGCTCATGGCCACCCCAGCATCGACCTGCTGGGCTCAGGCGATCCTTCTGCCTCAGCCTTCCAATTAACTGAAACTACAGGTGTAGGTTACCATCCCCGGCTAATTTTTTGAATTGTAAAATGAGGTCTCACTAAGTTGCCCAGACTGTTCTTGAACCTGTGGGCTCAGGCAGTTCCCTCACCTCGGCCTCCCAAAGTGCTGGGATTACAGGCTTGAGCCACCATGCCCAGCCGATTTAATTTTTTTAGTCTTTTTCTAAGCTGTCTTTTAATGATGATGTCTAGACTTGACCCTTTCTAGATTTTTGTTCCTATGAATCTTGTGAGGATCTCTAAATTTAAAAAATTGTCATCTTTTAATCTTTCTTCTTTGTTGATATATTTTGCAGTCTAATCACACTGGAGACCTTGACACTGGTTCTGCTTTGGTATTGACCATTGAAAGCACTCTCATTACTGCTTGCTCTTCAGAGTCGCTGGTTAGCAAAGGGCATTTCAAAAACTTTTGTATCCGTTTTGCTGATGGTTTTGAGACATCTTGGGATGACTGGAAACCAGAAATTCGTGGAGATTTAGTGATGAATGCCTGTGAGTGTCTTTTTATCTTTTATATGTGGTTTAGAATTAAAAATAAATAAAATAAAACAGTGAATCTCCATTTGTAAAACCAAAGGATATTTAGATATAGGAATATTTTTAGACTTTGAGAAAGAAGGGATATTTTTAGTTAAAGATAACAAAAATATTTGTGAAAAACTGTAGCTTTTAATAGTTTTGACAGGCAAACCAGCCTGGCATTCTTTTGGGTAGTTTGACATTTGAACGTTTGCTTGCTCCTTGATTTTTCCTGTAATTATGAATGACCAGATAAAGCATCTTTGTCTGATGAGGATCTTGAAAGACAGTGATAAATGTGTATGATTCAACTTATCATAAAACATAGAACAGATTATAAATAGCTGAGAACAGGATCCTCAACCTTAATTAATATTGATGTAAACAAATCTATATCTCCAAATCTGTAAGCAATACAGAGTGTAACACATGAATTCTTCCAATTCCGTAATACTCAAGGCTGGGTATAACTGAATCTGTGCTTATATGTTAAATTGAAGGTATAGGCATTTATTTGCATTAATTTTAATATTATAAATATTATAACAGTTGGTACAGCATCATTTCTCTTAATATGAAGACAAATTGTAATTGAGGTGTTAAAAGGTTGTGAACTAAAATTCTTCAACCAATCTTACAGATTAAATAATACTTAATTACTTTTTAGAAAGTAGTATGCCATTGTTTATGTAATTCTTTTTCCTCTCTCCACTGGAGGGGAATCTTTCTAGTTATGGATTTTCTTTTGGGGAATGGGAAGACTTTCCATTTTATTTTATGCCAAAAATTAAAGTTTTCACATTCAATATTAACTAAAACTTAGAGAAAATTATGAATGAAATTCATAGTTTTGCAATATAGGGAAGGAAAATATCTTTTCCTTCTATCCTTTAAGGTTCTCTGCTGGGGCCCCTGTAACAAAAGACAGATTAATGAGAGAAATGCATACAGATTTATCTAATATAAGTTTTATGTGATATGGGAGCCTTCATAAGGAAATAAAGATTAAAAAAAAATGACTAAACCTCAGTGTTTTTATATGAGACTTGAAGAAGAGTAAACAATTGTAGAAAAATGTGAAAGAATGAAAAGGGGCATGAGTAAACAGTTGTAGAAAAATGCGAAAGAATGAAAAGGGGCATGAGTTAATGGCAGTAAACTGGGGGAAACTTACCAAGGTCTGTGTGTTCAGATTCCTTTTAGTGTCCCTCCCTTTTAAAGCTAAGGATGTGCCTTTCCTCTCCATATAGGAAGGGCACCTCTCACGTGGGGTCATATGACCTGCTTCAGAGGAGAATAAGAGTCCTTCCTGCATCTGCTCTTTCTCAGATTCCATTAGCCTAGAATATTTGGTATGCCAAGGTACCGTTTTGGAGGGTAGTGTGACCTAAACCCCATCAAATGCTTTGCATTTGGATAATCCATAGGTAAAATACTAGGATTTCTTTGAAATGCTTCAGGTTGCTGAGAAGACTTGATACCAAAGTACTCATGCCTATTGTCCAAACGACCAGTATTAGTTTTCATCAGAAATCTTTACAGATTATCATTTTACATAACAGTTATAAATGTTTTTTGAAAAATCTCTAACTTATGTTTTTTTTGGTTTTGCTTTTTTTCTTAGTAAAAGGTAAAAATAAATTTAAACTTACTGATTTTTATTAAGGTGCCATCTTTGCCATCACTGTATTTATTAAAATAAGTTGAATATATTCGGAAATAAAGGAAATATACTATTTCCTTAACAGTTTATCTTTTTTTAAATCTTTGTTTATAAGGTAGATTTATAAGAAATATAAAATAATATGCCTCTGACTCAAAGTCAGGAACATACATTAAAAAATGAACAAATAATGATTCAGCACCTCTGTATATATTCTAATAATAATGTAGAACACTAACATGCTGGTAATCATGATAATCAGAGTAATTTATCTTGCGCTTTAGAAGGGAATAAATGACTTGCTTTTGGAACGTGCTTATTGTTTGGGTTTCTTGGGAGGGGGGCCATAACAAAGTGAGCAGAGTAGTAGTTTTATTGAAATAATTATAAGAATTCCAAATAACTAGTTTACTAGTTTGTAATTGTTATTAATAGTTAATTGTACTTGTATATAGCTGCCATTTCATAATTTTTTAAAAATAGGACAAAGAAATAAGAAATGATAGGATTATGCCTAGAATTATTTTTGGGGGGTCATTTAAAAAATACATTCTATGCCAGGTGTGGTGGCTCACTACTGTAATATCAGCACTTTGGGAGGCCGAAGTAGGAGGATTGCTTGAGCCCAGGAATTCAAGACTAGACTAGGCAACATAGCAAGACATCATCTCTACAAAAAGTCAAAAAAAAAATAGCCAGGAGTTGTAGCATGTGCCCTTTAGTCCCAGCTACTTGGAAGGCTGAGGAAGAAGGATTACCTGAGCCCAGGAGTTCAATACTGCAGTGAGCCATCATCATGCCACCACACTCCAGCCTGGGTGACAGAGTGAGACTCCAACTCAAAAAATACAATAAAATAATTAAACATATCCTAGACTAAAAGGTGGCCCAGTGAAATTTTGTCTCTAGGTGATAATGTTTTTTGGAAAATGCAGTAAAAATTAGAAGGGGATAACCTATAGGAAGAGTTCATAAGACCATGTAAGTAGATGGTAAAGATTAAACCCACTCCATCAACATGTATTGAAACAAATTATATAAATTACCAGAAATTTGAAAGACTCTAAGCTCTCTGTTAAAACCTGGGAAGCATTCAGTCATCAGAGCAGAAAAACTGCCATCATGAATTCAAACTAATAGTTAATCCAAATCAGCATTGTCTCTGATACAGAGACCACACTTATTATGGAAAAATGTCTAGTTGATTTTTCAGTCTTCATTTTCAGGATTCAGATTTGCTCCAAAAATCATAATATTCCTTATTAATTCATCATAACTGTATATTCTATAAACTTCTATAATCATTTCCTAAACTTAATTTTTAAAAATTCTCTGCTACTTTTTGAGATAGGAAATTCTACTAAAAATGTTCTGCTCCTTTTTTATTTACTAGTTCTTTCTTTCACTTGGCCTCAATTATGTTCCTCAAATTTCAAAGGGTTTTCTTTTCATTCTAGCATTCTTGGATTTGAAAGGCTAATGTAGGTTTTATTTGTTCTGATTTGTAACCATGACTATAAAAGTGACTTGGGTGATACCCCAAAACCAGATTTAATTCTCAATTTAGAATTTGTGCATGAAACATAAGTACTACATGGTTCAAATATATAATTTAGATTTTAAAGTTATTGGCAATATCTGAAAAAGAAACATATAATAGAAATTGTCACTTAATAACAAATAGATCCTCTTTTACAAACTAAGTTATAATGTTTCTAAGTTGGGAGGATTTTTCCCCTTTTTGAAATTTTTCAAGGAAAGGCAGAAATTTAATACCAGAGTACCTAGAAAATGAATATCAAGATAAATTTAAGCAACATTTGAATACCAGTTTAAGGTTCAAAGTGAGTTGCAAAAGAGCATTTCATTTCAGATGTATGTACTGTCAAGATTGATATTTGGTTTCTTTTAAAGATTACTGAGAAAAGTCTTAATTTATGTTTAAAGTTTACTTTGTTTAAAAATTGTTTCAAGGGTAATATGTCCATTACTGTATTGTTGAATTTATTTATCCTTATTTTTGAAACTAAAGTTATCAGATGAAAACTAGGTGGTAGTAAATGTTTCAAAGTTAAAGTAGATATGTTCTGTAGCTCCATGACCTAATGATAATGACATTATGGCAGTCAGCCATTTTTTCTCATAAAATGTTCCTTGTCAAAAGAGAAGACAAGGCTGACCTAATATGGCAGTTCTTAGTTATCAAAAATTCTGTTTTAAATCATTTACAGTCTCAACATGCCATTTACTCTTGATTGCACAAACTGTCATAGCATTATGGATGTTAATAGAAAAACCAACTAGAGTGTCAAAGTAGGCCAAGTGTTGTTACTTAGATAAGGAAATCACATGCAAAAAATAAAGCCAAAATTGCAGTTAAATTGTTAAAACACAGAATAGAATATTGAGAGATATGGAATAGGTTTTATGAGTCATTAGGATAGCCTTTTCTTTCTACAAATTAGGAACTGAAGCCTAGAGAGGCTAGTCATCCTATTTATATTTAGATAGTAGTTTTGGGGTGAAAAATTAGAGTACAATATTTAATCACAAGCGTATTTTTATTGAAAACTATTTTGGGGGGTGATTTTTTGCAGGTGTAGTTCCAGATGGCACTTATGAAGTATGTTCAAGGACTACAGGACAAGCAGCAGCTGGTAAATTCACATTCAGTATTACCTTTTCTACATGTGTCAGGTAGAATTCTGCCTTTAACTTAGTAGCAAGAGAATCCTTTTGCTAAGCTAATTTATGATGTTCGCTAATTTCTAAAAGAGTATTCCACAATAGTATTAGCACATTTTTATTTCTTTATTTAAAAATTATTTATACACCTGCAGTGTATAATATCTGCTACAAAATGTTTTGGAAATTAAAAAGATTAATAACAGCTACTTTCTATCCTTCATTCATTTAAATTCTGATAATGTAATTAAGACACATGCAGCAAAATTACGTTGAAATAAATGGTATGTACAATAAAATTTAAAAATCCAGTTGTTACTGAAATGTATAAGAAGGAAAGATACTTTCCAAACATGGGAGTATACTGGGATCAAAGAAACTCCATGGAAGAACAGACACTTAAATAGGGACTCACAGGATAGATAAAATGTTTCTTAAACAAAAGCTGGGTGGTATGGGCCAGAGAAAACTCAGATGGAGAGAATAGCACCAATCATGATGCTAAAGCACAGTGTCTATTTAGAGTTGTCCATGCTGGCTGGAACAGAGCCATCTGAAAAATAAGATGAGAAAATGTTACATGCCAAATTAACATTGAACATTTCTGAATGAGAAAGCAGATGGTGATACTGTCAAAATGACACTTGCCAAGATTAGAGGGCAAAAAAGCCTAGGAAACCAGTTAGGAGAAAACTATGAAAGTAGTAACATGTCTTGACTATGATGATAGTATAATGTAAGTTTTTATTTCCACTTTTTGGGTGAGTTAGAGAGAAATTTATTTAAGGGCTCTTAAAATGTTGAAAGGGTAGATACTAACTATAGTTAGTAGATTTCAGGTCTCCCTTTACCATTCTCTGTTGTCCTCCCCAAGTCTACCCTCAGTGCTCATTCTAAATTAGTTATTTCAGAAAACACCAAGGGCTAGAGTCCCTTTTGACAGAGAACTGTAAAAGTTAGGAAATTTCCAGCAGAGGTGACTTAAAAGTCTTTGTCACAACAGTCCACTCAAACGAGCTCAAAAAGGGATACTTATTAAAAAGATATTTGCAGATTACAATTAAACTTAGGAATGGCTATTACAGGGACGAGAAGGAGTCAGGTCAATTCAGAGCCTTAGGAAACTAGTGGATCCAAGCCTTGCTGTCACCAGGCTTCTTTCTAGAGCTTGCTTTGCTCCCCTCTGGCTGCCTTTTTTTTTTTTTTTTTTTTTAACTGATAACCTCCTTCTTACACAAGGCATGAAGTGTGGTTACACAGAGTTCATGAGCCTCAAAAGTTGTATTAGAGTAACAACTTTTCCTCAATTCCAGGGAAAAGTTATTTTCCAGCTTTGACCTTCACCTAGACCTAATTAATTCTGTTTAATGAACTAGTGTCTTGGCATTTCCCACTATAGCCATGAGATGGTAGATCAGCTTGGAGGTGGAGGGGGCAGTTTGTAGTTCACAGGAAAAGGAACAATGTTATACAGAAGAAACAATAGATACAAATTATTCCATAGTCTAATGTTTCTGACAAATATAGCTGTGAAAGACATTAGTTATCATATATGGCTATCATCCATTTTATTACTGAAGTGTAGATTATTTAAATTTTTTTACTCAGGACTTACTAAAGATGCCACTTCTTTATTTAAACAGAAAGTAGTAGTGCTGGAACCTGGACACTCAATGTGTTGTGGAAAATGTGCGGGATTGATGTCCACATGGATCCTAACATTGGCAAGAGGCTTAATGCTCTGGGCAATACGCTCACAACATTGACGGGAGAGGAGGACATAGATGACATTGCTGACCTAAATTCAGTGAACATAGCTGACCTGTCAGATGAGGATGAAGTTGATACTATGTCTCCCACTATCCATACTGTAAGTAAACTCACTGTTAGAATTTTACAGGATCAGCTTTTACCCTGAGACAGAAATATTATTAATTCAATGTTATTTAGTATATTATAGTTGCTGTTTTGGAGAAAGGGAGGGAGTGGTGCTTTCTGTGTCTACATTTCATAATGTTATCTTTTAGTTGAGTTCCATGCTTCATAATGACAGTCCTTCTGCTGTGCCTTAACCTATAGGTAATGCAATAACATTAACAGTGAAGTGCAGGCAAATCTATGGAGATAGAAAGTAGGTTAGTGGTTGCCTAGGACGGGGAGAGTAGAGACTGGGACAGAGGAGGGGAGAGAAAGAGGCCACTAATAATTATGAGAATTCTCTTTGGATGCTGAAAATGTTCCCAGCTGAGATTTTGATGATGGTTGTATAACTTTGTGAATATGCTAAAAGTGACTAAGTTATACATTTTAAATGGGTGTATTTTATGGTATGTGAATTATATCTCAATAAAGATGTTAAAAATGAATCTCAAAAACAAATGTACATACACAAAATGAGAGTATACATTTAAAAATATGTATTTCCTTCTCTACTATACAGTCTATAGTATCAAGTTATTTAGTAATCAAAAAGAAAGTTATTCTGATTTCACTGGTATTGATTTTCTTAAAGTATTTTAAGCATCTTTTTAACTATTGTACCATAAAATAGTTTTGTTCTTGGAAACAATTTTTTTAATTAATATTCCTATTTATTGTTTAGAGTTCAGATGGAGGTTCAGTAAGTGGAGATGGCCACAAACTCACCTTTGGGCAGCGACTTGTAAACCACCTACTAGGCCTGGCACCCCCAAATCAGCGCTATTCTGTTCCTGCAGAGTATCTGTATGACCCCGAGCTGTGGGGCTCCCCTCATTCTAGCCAGTCCCACTTGAAAGCATGCAGAGCACACTCATGGGGAAACGTAGGTAGCAGTTAAATAGATTCCTTATACAAATAAAGGGATGTGAATCAATAGAGAATTCCAATCATCTTATTTAACATAGATAGCTTTGATTCTTGCATGCTTACTTTGATTTAAGGTGTTAATTTTGTAATAGTATAGCTTTGCTGTGTGATCTGGGGGTGGTCTTGACATATGTACGTTTGATTTTTCAGGAAGCTGTAGATTATCGAAGACAAGGAACTACCTCTAGCCAGCCAGGAGAACTTAGAGGAAGAAAAATTATGAAGCGCATAGTGGATATCAGAGAACTGAATGAGCAGGCCAAAGTAATAGATGACCTGAAGTATGTATAGTGATTTTTAACTTAATGTTAAAAATCTAATAATAATGTTATCTAATAATATGAGCCTAGGATGTTAAATATGGAAGAAACTGTGTTTGGGTTAATACAAACCATTTGGTATATCAATGGTATCACCAGGGTCTAGAGAAATGTAATAATTTGCCTGAGATAATACATTCATTAGTGATAAAGTTAGGCACAGAATCCTAGTCTAGTGCCTTTTTACAACTTCCTCATTTCTGAGCACTTCATGACTGGCACTATGTCACATACACGTATCTCTATGTGTGTATATATACTTATACGTATCTTCACATGCATATATACATATATGCATTAGTCTTTTGCTAACATTCGTATTTCTGGAATGCAATTTTTAGAAAGGAAAAAGTTAGTATTTATTAAGTGCCTGCTGTTTGACATATGTTATCCGAATTTAATCCACACAATGTTTCTGTGAGGTTGGATGGCATTATCCAAACTTTATTGATAAGAAAACTGACTCAGAGAAGCTAAAGAATTGAAATTTGAGCTTGTGTGTGTCTGAATTCAAAATTCATGCTCTTTTTGTTTGTTTGTTTGTTTGTTTTTTGTTTGACTGTATTAGCATTTCTCTAGAACTGAGGTGGGGGTAGGATGAGTTGAGAAGGGGTGTGGTAGGTGGTAGTAATCTTTTTTTCTCTGTCACCTGCTGAATAGTACTAAGATACTTCCTATGTAAGAATAAATTTTCTTCTTGGTAAACTTCAAAATTTTTGTTTTCCCAAAATGCGATGGCTCATCTTTTCTATTATGTGTACACCTGTACCTGTGGGGTTTTTTTGTTTTTTGTTTTTGTTTTTACATTCAAGGACTTTACACAGGTACACACATTTGGTACAATAAAAGGTGTTGCCTAAAATTTGTCTGTAAATTATCATATGGTGATTCACATTTTTCAGTTAACTTACATTACAATTTGAATTTTGTTCTCAGGGAAAAAATAACTGGAAGCAAATATACTTCCTCCAAAATCTTACCTGAGGCTTACATTATATGTAGAATTTTACATACAGACATTTTTCTGCAGAGTGGGTCTATGGCTTTCATGAACTTGCCAGAGACCATGATGCAGCAATGGGTAAGAAGTGTTTCCTCAAACGTTAGACAGAAGGTGTTTTTTTGTTTGTTTTTTGTTTTAATAGTTTACCAGATATTAGTGTCAAACTTATAGAGGGGTTTGGTACATAATTTTTGGTGTTTTGACAAGCTGAAAGATTAGGAAGGAGAAAGTTAAAATCAATCTTATTTTGTTACTTCCTTACAGTAATTGCCATATTTGTTTTGTATCCAGAAAATTAGGTGCAAGTGAAGGAACCATAAACCAGGAAATTCAGCGTTACCAACAGTTAGAATCTGTGGCTGTAAATGACATTCGAAGAGATGTTCGGAAAAAATTACGAAGATCCAGTATGCGAGTGAGTTCTCTTTTCTTCCAGTGCTAATGATAATACCACCTTATTTTTTCATATACCTACTGTTTGAAACACTTTACATTTAACAACCCATTACATTCTCACAACAACTCTATGAGGTAATTTGTGTTATTTTCTCATTTTAAAGATGAGGAAACAGAGAGAACAAATAACTTGACCAAAGTTATACAGCCAGTAATCCTGGGGAGCCAAGATTCAAACTCAGGCAGTGCCTTAGCCACTGTTTTTTGTCTGCTTTTCATGAAATTACAATTGCATTTTAGTCTCTAGTATGAACTTCGCAAAAAATATGAACTCTGTGAAATCTTTTGAGATGTCCATTTTTTCCCATCCCCTTCTCCATGGTCAGAATTTATTTCTCAGCCACTGTGTACACATGGCACATTATTCTTATCTTTATTTTTTGCGGGTTTAGTTGGTCCCTCCACCAGTTTGAGTCTAGTAGTGACAAAAAATATTTTGAACCATTTTGCCCCTTTTCTGCTGTGTTGTTTTAATTACAGACAAATTTTTTAGAGCAGCTTTAGGCTCTCAGCAATTAAGAGGAAAGTATAAAGATTTCCCATATAACCCCTGCCTGTACACATACATAGTCTCCCTTGTTATCAATTTCCCCCACCAGAGTGGTACATTTGTTAAAACTAATGTACTACATTGACACATCATTATCACCCATAGTTTACAATAGGGTTCACTCTTGGTATTATACCTTCTGTGGGTTTGGACAGCTGTATTAGTGGCATGTATCTACCATTGTAGTATCATACAGAGTAGTTTCACTGCCCTAAAAATCCTCTGTGCTTTGCCTACTCATCCTCCCCTTCCCCTAACTTCTGGCAACTACTTATCTTTATATTGTCTTCATAATTTTTCCTTTTCCAGCATGTCATACAGTTGGAATCATACACTGTGTAGCCTCTCAGATTTGCTTCTTTGACTTACAGTATGCATTGGAGTTGTCTTTTCATGGCTTGGTAGCTCATCTCTTTTTAGCACTGATATTCTATTGTCTGGATGTACTATCGTTTATTTATCCATTCACCTATTGAAGGACATTTTGGCAGCTTCCAAGTTTTTGCATTTATGACTATAGCTGCTATAAACATGTACAAGTTTTTTTTGTGTGGAGATAAGTTTTCAACTCTTTTGGGTAAATACCAAGGAGTACAATTGCTGTGTGGTAAAAGTATGTTTCACTTTCTAAGAAACTGCCAAACTTTCTTCCAAAGTGGTTGTACCATTTGCATTCCCACCAGCAAAGAATAAGAGTTTCTGTTGCTCCACATCCTTATCAGCATTTGATTTTGTCACTGTTCCAGATATTGATCATTGTACTAGATATGTAGTGATATCTCTCTTTTTAAAAATTTATTATTGTTATCTTTTGACAGACATACTCTTGTTGTGTTGCCCAGGCTGGCCTTGAACTCCTGGGCTCAAGTGATCCTTTCACCTCAGCCTCCCAAGTACCTGGGACTCCAGGCACATGCCATTACACCTGGCTTTGTTGTTTTACTTTTCATTTCCCTGATGACATGTAATTTGCTTATTTTCTGTCTGTATATCTTCTCTGTTAAGGTCTTTGGATCCACAGAGTAGAATTTTTTAATTCTAATGGAGTCCAGCTCATCAGGTATTTTTTTTCATGGGTTGTGCCTTTGGTGTTGTATCTGAAAAATTCTTGCCATACCAAATATCATCTAGATTTTCTATGATATCTTCTAGGAGTTTAGTAGTTTTGTTTTTTAGACTTAGGTCTGTGATTCATTTTGAGTTAATTTTTGTGAAGGATCTGAGTTCTGTGTCTAGGTCCATGTTTTTGCATGTGGATATTCAGTTGTTTCAGCACCATTTGGTGAAAAAAACTTTGTTCCAATGTATTGCCTTTGCTCCTTTATCAAAGATCAGTTAACTACATTTACGTGGGTCTATTTCTGGGCTATTCTGTTCCACTGATCTATTTGTCTTTTCTTTTGCCAATACCACACTGTCTTGATTACTGTTGTTTTATAGTAAGTCTTTAAGTAGGATAATGTTGGTCCTACAACTTCTCATTCAGTGTTGGCTATCCTGGATCTTTTGCTTCATCATATAAACTTCAGAATCATTTTGTTGATACCTACAAAATGGCTTGCTGGGATTTTGATTTGGATTCTATTGAATCTATAAACCAAGTTGGAAAGAACTGACATCTTGATAATATTGAGTCTTTTTATCCATGAATATGGAATATCTCTCCATTTATTTAGTTTTTCTAATTTATTTCATCAGTTTTGCAGCTTTCCTCATATATAGAACTTGTGCATACTTTGTTAGATTTATTCCTAAGTATTTCATTTCTGGGGGTGCCACTACAAATGGTATTGATTTCAAATTCCGCTTGTTCATTGCTGTTCTGTGAGAAAGTGATTTACTTTTGTATATTAAAGTTGTATCATATAGCTTGCTATAATTGCTTTTTAATTCTAGGAGATTTTTTGGTCAATTATTTGTATTTTTTGCATAGACAACCATGTCCTCTGCAAAGACAGTTTTATTTTTTCATTCCCAATCAATATACCTTTTAATATCTTTTATTTCCTTATCTGTTAGCAATTTGTGTCTTTCTTTGTTTTTGTTGTTGTTGTTTTTTCATAGTTAGCCTGACTAGAGGCTTATCAATTTTATTGATCTTCTCAAAGAACCAGCTTTTGGTTTTATTGATATTTTTCTTTTGATTTTCTATTTCTGTTTCATTGATTTCTGCTCTAATTTTTATTATTTCTTTTCTTCTACTTAATTTGGATTTAATTTGTTCTTCTTATAGTTTTAAGTCTTTAGACAACTGATTTCAGATCTTCCTTCTTTTCTAATATATCCATTCAATGCTATAAACTGCCCCCTAAACACTGCTTTTGCTGCATCTTACTAATTTTGATTAGTATGTTTTCATTTCCTTTTAGTTAAAAATATTTTAAATTTATTCTTGAGATTTTTCTCTTTGACCCATGTGCTATTTAGAAGTATGTTGTTTAATCTCTATATATTTTAGGATTTTTAAAAATAGTTTTTCTTTATTTCTTTTTTTTTCTAGTTTGAAAATAATATGCCTAAGTGTAGTTCATTTGGGCATTTATCCTGCTTGGTGTTCTTTGAGCTTCCTGTGTCTGTGGTTTGACATCAGATATTAATTTGAGGAAATTCTTAGTCGTTATTGGTTCAAATATTTCTTCTGTTCCTTTCTCTTTTCATTCTCTTTCTGGTATTCCCATTACTCTCACACCTTTCGTAATTGTCCCACAGTCCTTGAATATTCTGTTCTTTTTTCTTCAGTCTCTATTCTCTTTACTTTTCTTTTTTTTTTTTTTTTTTTTGAGTTGGAGTCTCACTCTGTCACCCAGACTGGAGTGCAGTGACCGCTCCCGGCCACCGCAGCCTCGACCTGCTGGGCGCCAGCGATCCTTCTGCCTCAGCCTTTCAAGTAGCCAGAATTATAGGCATGCGCTACCACGCCCGGCTGATTTTTTGTAGAGATGAGGTCTCGCCTGCCTAGGTGGGTCTCGAGCCCACGGGGCTCAGGCAGTCCACTCACCTCAGCCTCCCAAAGTCACAGGATTACAGACTGAGCCACCGAGCCCGGCACTTTTCATTTTTTTAAGGTTTCTATTGTTAAATCCTCAGGCTTGGAGATCCTTTCTTCAGTCATGTCCAGTCTACTAATAAATTCATCAAAGTCATTCTTCATTTCAATAACATAATTTTTTACTGCTATCATTTATTTTTGTTTTCTTCTTAGAATTTTTCTCTCTCTGCTTACACTTGCCAACTGTCCTTGCTTGCTGTCTACTTTATCCATTAGAGCTCTTAGCACAGTAACTGTAGTTGTTTTAGATTTCAGGTGTGATAATTCCAACATCCCTGCTGTCTGGTTCTAATGATTGTTCTTTCTCTTCAGATTGTGTTTTTTTGAGACTAGTTTTTTTTTTCTTGGTAGCCAGACGTGATAACCAGGTAATGGAACTGCTGTAAATAAGCTTTTAGAGATTTAATGGTATGTATCAGTAGAGAGTAAGCATTTTATTGTCCTCTAATTAGGTCTCAGTGAGTCTATGCCTCTGGACTGTGAACTTCACAGTGTCAGTTGTTTTCCACCCCCCCAGGTGAAACAGTATGGCTAGAGCTGTGTTGGGTATTTTCTTTTCCACAGGTCAGCTGTGCTTTGATAATACTCCCATGATAATACTCTGATAATGCTCCAGTTTAGGCTCTTGTTAATTAGTTTCTCCTAAGAGTAGAAAAACTGAGCACTCTGGTATTGTTTCAGAATGGTTCCTTATCTCCTCCCCCTGCTGGAAGCCTGAGGGAATTTTTTCCCCCTGCATTTACTGTAGGGACCTGGTCAAACTCTTGACAGAAAATCTTATAGTACTGTGGCGGCATCTTATGACTGTGTCCTCGGAATTTTTAATCTGACTTGTCTGCACTGACACTCCAGCGACTCATCAATTAAAGCTCAGGTTTTCCAACCCCATTCCTATGGGATCCTGTGGTTCCTATGGCAGTTTCCTATGGCACTTTCTACTTGTGTGTCTCTGTTCTGGGAAGCTGTACTTCCCTGTGTTTACCTGTTTCTCTAGTCTTGGGAGCAGAAGCTTGACCTTTGTCTTCCCCTCTTTTGCTGATCCAAAAAGAAGGATTGTTGATTTCTAAGTCTGTTCCAGCTTTTTACTTGCTGTTAGGATGGAATAGTTATTTCCAAGCTCCACACATGGAGCTGAAAACCAAAAGTTGTAAAACTACTTAAAGATAAATGGACTTTTAACTTCTTAAAATCAACAGAGAACCTTCCATTTTTTTCTTTACCAGAATGAGGTTTTTGGGTAGCACCCCAATATGTAAAGAACATATTAAATCAGAACTGTGGGGGTCAAGAGATGGGGGAAAATTCATGGCAGGGATTCAGGAACCATTGACTTAACTTTCCCTTGATCACCCATAAACTCCCAGAGAACATAGTTTGAAAATTGTCTAAATTATTTATGTAAATTCAAGTTAAAATCCAATTTATTTATCACTGATCTTGATAGTAATAAATGGATAGTGATAATCTGTATTGTATAATTCTGTGTTTTAACTTTTTCTACCTACCTAACAATCATATGCTAAAATTAAAATATTGCTTGCAGAGGCCAGGCTCAGTGGCTCAGCCTGTAATCCCAGCACTTTGGGAGACCTAGGCAAGTGGATCGCCCTGAGCCCGCAGGTTTGAGACCAACCCAGGCACCTTGGCGAGACCTCGTATCTCAAAAAAAAATTAGCCAGGCATGGTAGCGTGCGCCTGTAGCTCCAGCTACTTGGAAGGCTGAGGTGGAAGGATCGCCAGAGCCCAGCAGGTCAAAGCTGGGGTGACTATGAGTGTGGCACTGCACTCCAGCCTGGGTGACAGAGTGAGACTCCAACTTAAAAATAAAATAAAATATTGGTTGCATCCTATTGCGGGTTATACTTGGTAATTAACTGTTAAAATTAAAACTAGGTAGAATCAGAGAAGTTGCCAAAACGACATCTGTGTTCTTAACACTTGCCTCATTCTGCATTTCTCTCTCTTACTCCCTTTACCATCTTGAATTCCAAACCTTCACCTTCCTTGTTGTAATGAAGAGGCATTCTGCAGGAGTGCCATTAGATAGTACTAGAGATGATTAGTGGTCTTTTGTTCCTACTTCCCGGTGCCTAACTTTCTCCCAGAACTTTTAAATTCTAGTTTTCTTTCTCCATTCTTTTTAATCATTTCCTTTCTTCTCACCTTGTTTCTATATCACTCACCCCTGCCCCCTTATCTTTTCATTCTTTTCTCTCAGGTCAGCTAACATCTCATATTTTCATTGCACAGCCCTTATAATTGATATTGGGACCAAAAGATTGCTGATTCCTGCTTTACAGTGATCTCTCTATATTGTTAGGTGACATTTAATGTCACTTGGGGAAAACATACTAACTAATAAAATAATAGAATGTTTTCTTCTATCTGAAGTCAAATATTGTGATAATAAACAATTGCGTATACTCACCTTTTTTGTGCTCTCCTATTTCATTAGGCTGCTTCCCTAAAGGATAAGTGGGGTCTGAGTTACAAACCAAGTTACAGCCGATCAAAAAGCATTTCTGCTTCTGGAAGACCACCTCTTAAGCGAATGGAAAGGGCAAGGTAATATATATATTTCAGCCAATGAAATAAAAAATAAAATTCTTGACTCTTTTACCAAAGTTCACTACTTTTTTTTACTGTGTTCTACTTATAAAATTAAGATAACAAGAATTAAGCTTATTAGTAAAATAGCAATAATAGTGGATACTTAGAAGTTTATAAAACTTAGAAGTTTATTTGAGGAATTCCTCTATCATACTTGTACCACAATGCAGTGTGTTTTTAGTAATGAAATGCACTGCTATTTAGACAAGTTTTGTTTTTTTTTTGGACTCTCACTCTGTCACCAGGCTAGAATACAGTGACACACTCACAGCCAGTCCAGCATCAACCCGCTAGACTCCAGCGAGCCTTCTGGCTCAACCTTCCAAGTAGCCAGAACTACGGGCATGAACTACCACGCCTGGCTAATTTTCTTTTTTTTTAATTGTAGAGGCCAGGTCTCGCCAAATTGTCTGGGCTGGTCTCGAACCCGCAGGCTCAGGCAATCCACTCACCTTGGCCTACCAAAGTGCTAGGATTACAGGCTGAGCCACTGAGCCTGGCCAAGTTTTTCTTTTTAACATAGAACTTTGGTTCAGAATGATAGACAAGTTTCATGTGTAAATGTATAGACTAGCCAAAGAAATTAAAATATGTACACTAGTAACTGCTGCTTTAAGTTTGTCAAGCTAGAAAAGTTGTAATTGCACAGAAATTCAGCATATGAAAAAAATGGAAATTTTTTTCTTTTATTGAAGTAAAATAACCGTTATACTAGTAAAACAGTACAATACAGAAAGTACTATACATTCTTTTATATAAAGTTTAGTTTTGAAAAATCTTGAGTTAATCAAAACTTTGAGTCTTTTATGTGGGATGCTAAAATTTAAGAAACAGAATACAGAAAGTACAATCCTTTGAATAGTATCAGTATTTAGAAATAGAATGTTATTGCCATTAATCAGACTTTTATAAGGTCCAGGAATATTAGTGTTTCATAACTTTATATTTTACTTACAGTTCTCGAGTAGGAGAAACTGAAGAGCTCCCAGAAATCCGTGTGGATGCAGCATCTCCTGGACCTAGAGTAACTTTTAATATCCAAGATACAGTAAGAGATACACATTGCTAAGTAGTTTTTGAATTATGGTATCATACATTCCAAAACACTGATTCCTGCCTATAGTGAAATTATGGAATGTGATGGTCGAAGTGTCTATGTTTTACTGACTAGTGAGGTGCTATACTCATGCCATCATCTGAGAGCCATGCGGCAGGTGTTAGTGTTTTATATGCACAATAAAGACTCTGTAACTGCTTTCTCTTGGGTAGAAAGATTTTTGCTCAATAATTTTTCTTTCAAGTGAGAATTCACATTAAGCTATGTCTTACACAAATGTAAATATGGAATATTAGAACTCAGTTATGTATTTCAGTTAAATATATAGAGAGAGATGGTAGCAGAAACTAGAAGGTCAGTTTTAAAGTTGTATACTTATTTAGCATGTTAAAACTTATATTAAAATGTTTGTTTTTTTGGTATATTTGTCTGCTTTTAAACCATTGTTATTTTTCATGAGTTTTTAAAACATTTTTTTATTATTTTAATTAAGTTGAGATATACAGTACGGGGAAGTACACCACAATCCAGCTGTCCTGGGAAAGGGTATTTTCAGGTACTTATTAAGAACAACATAAATTTTGCTTTAAAACTAATCAGGCACCCTGCAACTTTGCTTTCAAAATGTCTCCCTCATTTCAAACTAAACTCAGTCCTCTGAAATACTTCACATAAAGGTTTAAGATTGTTTTAATTCTTCTTCTCCCTATATATCTCATAAGCTTTTGCATGCATATATCTCAGTATTATACTTCTGTGTAGTTTAATATTATTTTAACCTTCAAAATTAAGACTAAATCAGCATATCAAATCAATTCAACCAAATCATATCCAAAAACCACAATTCATTAGTTATTTGCTCATCTTTAAGTAAATCAGTTTTTCCTCAGATTCAACTACAAAATGAATCTTTTCAGAAACAAAGAATAGTTAACTAGTTTAGATTAGAATCAAACTTAATTCAGAACAGCAAAGTAATCATTGAATGTTATTTTCAGTCACTGATATAAGAAAGTATTTATAACACTATCCATTTAAAAATTATTCTCATGTTCAAAACAGTGTGGGTAATGTAATACATAATCACTTATAATTCATATTTTATATGCCAAATATTTTAAGTATAAATCATAAAAGTAAAAATAAACTTTAAAAGTATACCAGATATATAAATCTTTGTCTAGATTTTTTTCTGTCCGATGACATTTAAAAACTCTCACTTATTCCAAATATATTTTGTTTCTCTTTCTTTACTCTCTTCAAGCTTGAGTCTCAATGTATATTCTAGCATTACACTGAATTCAGTCAAACTGAGTTTTATTTTAGAATTCTTTGTAATATAATTAGCTTGGCAAACTGTCCTTTTTTCTTAAAAAATAAAAAACTTAGAATTAATTTACATGAATTGAGTAGATCTTACTAATTTGGTGACTCTTAAAGGGATTAATATCTGGAGTGATTGATGTTCTGTTTTTTAAATAGCAATGTACTCTGCTTGTAAAAACTGTTGTATAAAAAATAGTAAACTAGATATTGAGATTAGATATTAGATTTTCTAATTGTAAACTAAAATATAGATAAATCTAAAATACATGGGAGGACCAAAAAGAAGCCAGAATTATTTTTTGAAGGGCGAGCCCTTTGTAGTACAGGTTCCCTCACTAGGTAAGTGTTCTAAGAACCCATCAGCATCAATATACCAGCTAGTGTTGTTGTGAGAGGCTGCATTTAGCTTCAGTTCATTTTGGGGGGCCTAGGGTAGGGGGAGTAGAGAGTGTTGCAGTGCATTTGTCCATTTCATGATGGATGATTTACAAACACACCTATCCACACCACACTGAGTAATCAGCAGTTTTTCATCAAAAACAGTTTGACCTCCATGTCCCACCCTCCCTATTCCACTCAATCTTGCTCCAAGTGACTTTTTTTGTTGTTGTTTCCTGGATGAAAAAAGTCCTCAAATGGAAACATTTTGCCAATGTGGTAGAGGTGAAACAGAAGAATGGCAAAAGCACTAAAAGGCATCAAAATTGTTGAATTCAAAAACTATTTTGAACAGTAGAAAAAGCACCTTGATAGGGGTATTGTATCAAATGGATAGTAATTAGAAGATGCCTGAAGTTTAAACATATAATACACAGTTTTTTATTAATAAATTCCAGGTTTATTCCAGGGGTCCTCTCTCGTAAATATAAAACATAGAGACAGTTTATCTACACGAACTTAACAGTTTTAAAAACTGGAAGATGTTCTGACAAAATCTGATTTGCTTGTTTACTCAGTAATACGTATACTATGTAAAGAACACCTGGATTCTGCAAACGTTTGAAATTTTGGTTTTAGTATTTCACTATCCAACAGTAGTATTCACTAGCTTTTAATAAAAAATTTCACATAGATTACCTTGCACGTTATTCTTTACAAAGGCTTATCATTACTCAAGCGATTCTTTTTTTTTTTCTTTTTTTTTGAATGGGAGTCACTCTGTCGCCCAGGCTGGAGTGCAGTGGCACGCTCATGGCCACCACAACCTCAACCTGCTGGACTCAGGTGATCCTGCTTCAGCCTTCCGAGTAGCTGGAACCACAGGCATTCACCATCACACCCAGCTAATTTTTTTAATATTTATTATAGAGACAAGTTCTCGCCATGTTGCCCAGGCTAGTCTTGAACCCATGGGCTCAGGCAATCTTCTCGCCTCAGCCTCCCAAAGTGCTGGGATTACAGACATGAGTCACTGTGCCCCGCCCTCAAGCAACTCTTGAAACTGGGAATCGAAATTAGGTCATAAGAAGTTTTGTTTTTTGATCTACTTAAATGCAGTGGCCTCCTGGCAAAATCCTGAGTTAGTGACATGTTATTTATACAGACTACAGTTATCCCTCGGTGTCCATGTGAGATTGGTTCCAGGACCCCTGTGGATACCAATACCCATGGATGCTCAAGTCCTTTATAGTAAGTAGTGTAGTATTTGCATGTAGCCTATGTACATCCTCCTATATACTCAAATCATCTATAGATTATTCATAATAAATAATACAATATAAATGCCATGGAAATAATTGTTATATTGTATTTCTTTGTTGTTGTCCCATTTTATTGTTTTCCCAAATATTTTTAATCTGCGGTTGACTGAATCTCTATTTTCCTTAAAATACAGCATTTTTAAGTTTGACTGATTGACACGTTTTATTACTCAACTATTTACACATCTTTCTGAAACCCACAAAGGGCTCATTTTTAAAACATATATCCACAAAAAGCATCGACTGGCATGATAAGATAACAGTAGACTTTATACTGACACTGCATGCTCTTCCATCATTAATTGCTCTTGCCATTCTGATTTATAGTTGATCTTATGTGTTTCTTTTGTTTTCTCATGTTATGTTTACTAATTAATATGATAGGTGTTTATAAGGTAAAATTTTATTCTGATTTTTAGCATGTTAGTAATGTGACTTTCTGTGGTTTGATCTTCTGCTTCCTTCCCTAGTGTACCCTTTCATATGTTCATACATGTGACCTTAACTTCAGTTCAAAGTGAGACAATTCAACTCTGGGAGAATTTTAAAATGTTTAAATGTACATATTTCTTCTTCTTTTAATTGAGAAGGAACATGAAATATGAATCGATTAATGTTTTTATTTTGTTTTGTTTTTACAATTAGTTTCCAGAGGAGACAGAACTGGACCTTTTGTCAGTAACCATTGAAGGTCCATCCTATTATTCATCAAATAGTGAAGGATCATGTTCCGTGTTCAGTTCTCCAAAAACTCCAGGAGGCTTTTCACCCAGCATTCCTTTCCAATCTGAAGAGGGCCGACGGGATGATAGTTTGTCTTCTACCAGTGAAGATTCTGAGAAGGATGAAAAGGATGAAGATCATGAGAGGGAAAGGTTTTATATTTACAGGAAACCCTCGTGAGTAACCTTTTAGTTTTAAGATTCTTAGGTTGTATTTCAGAATTTAGAAATGAGCATAAAAAATTTTATATAACTTAGCTTTTACCAAAAAAAAAAAAAAATCTTAATATGCCTAGCTTGAGCGAGACACATCCATAGTTTAGCTCCGTATAGCATTTTTTTTAAAAAAAATTATATGGGTTTATTCAAATCACTGAACTTTAGTTATTTATCCAGGATAATCCTTGTCAAGAAAATGGAAATAAAGGTGTGGTTATGAGTAAATAAAGAAGAGGGCTGTATTCCTCCTGGCATTAAAAAGTAACAGATTGCAAGGAAACAAATAATGGTGAAGTCTAGTTAAGAAAAATAGTAAAGGGAAGTGGTTAACACTGTGGGAAAGATTTTAACAAATTCTTGGACAAATAAATAAGATGAAATCGTGTTAATGAAATAAAAGACATGTGTAGACATGTATACTCAGGAGGAGCTGCGAGGATCTTTGGGAAGCTGATCTACTTTAACCACCCTCAAGTGAGGTTGTGACAGTAATAGTAAGAGTTTCTGGTAATGGTTATGACAAGCTGGCTTAGTATAGGAGTAATAAGAGTGACTGAAATGTAGTCAGTAAGACACTTCAGTCTTCTCCATTCTGAGCTCTAGGAATTCTTTCTTCCTTTTCCTAGACTGAAGCTACTAACGCTTGAATCCGATATGTCAGCATATTTTGGTTTATTCCCTCATTTGTTACATAAGTTGTCATACAGATCTATTTTCTTGATTATTTTTTCATGTCTAAAATAACTTTATTGTTCTAATGTTTGATGGATTGTTGGGTTGGCTGCAGAATTCTAGTCTAATATTTATTTCTTCTCCTAAGTAAGAAAAACTCCATTTTCTTCCAGCGTCAATTTCTACCATTGGCTGGTTGGTGTCCTTTTCAGTTCTGTAAATGTGACTTGGGGTTTTTGTGTGTGTGTGTTTTTTGATATTTTAATGTCTGTTTTCTACCTGTGGTCCAGATTTGAGTCTTTTCTAAACAATTTTTTAAGTGTTTTGGTATTTGTTGAAACATAATTTTTGAATTTAGTTATAGAAAGATTATTTTATAGTTGTTTGGAAAAATTCTCCCCTTTGTCTTCAGTTTTCTCTTCTAATAGCAATCCTGTAATTCAGACAGTCATGCTTCTGGACAGATGATCTACTATCTCTTTTCTTTTCATGTTTTACACTGCCTTTTAAAAAACTATTTAAGTCAGTTTTATTAAGATACAATTTGCATTAGTGTAACTATGTTTTTCAGTGTACAATTTTATAAGTTTTTTTTAAAATTGTAATTTATTTTGGTAAGAACACTTAGAGCATGTGGTCTACCCTCAACATTTTAAATGTACAATACAGTATTATTATCTGTAAGCATCGTGTTGTCCAGTAAGTTCTCTAGAACTTATTTGTCTTGTATAATTGAAACTTGATACCTGACTGATTAGCAACTCCCAGTCTTCCCCTCCCCTCAGCCCCGGGCAACCACCCTTCTATTCTTTGCACCTATGAGTTGGACTGTTTTACATACCTCATGTAAGTGGAATCATACAGTGT
Organism: Carlito syrichta; assembly: GCF_000164805.1. Lineage (NCBI taxonomy): Eukaryota > Metazoa > Chordata > Mammalia > Primates > Tarsiidae > Carlito > Carlito syrichta. The sequence goes on along the minus strand of NW_007254746.1, from coordinate 478,639 downwards.
TTGTTTCTGTGACTAGCTTATTTCATTTAGCATAATATGTTCAAGTTCATCTATGTTGCATATTGCAGCATTTCTTTATTTTTTAAGGCTGAATAATATTATATATGTATACCACATTTGTTTCCACATCTTGGCTATTGTGAAAAATGCTGCAATGAACATGTGAGGGCTAATATAATCTCTCTGACATCCTGATTTCAGTTATTTTGGATAAATGCCTAGAAGTGGGATTGCTGGATCATATGGTAGTTCTATTTATAATTTTTTGAGGACCCTCCATATTATTTTCCCTGGCAGCTGCACCATTGTGCATTCATACCCACAGTGTACAAGGGTTCAGTTTTCTTCACTTATTTGCCAATTCTTGTCATTTGTTTTTAAATAGTGATCTTAGCAGGGATCAGGCAATATCTCTTTATGATTTTGATTTGCATCTCCCTGATGATTAATGATAATGAGCACCTTTTCATGTATCTGATAGCTGATTCTTTGAAAAATCTCTGTTTAAGTTCTTAGCCCATTTTTTTCATCAGGTTATTGTTTTCTTTTTGCTATTGAGTTGTGGGAATTTCTAATATATTTTAGAAATGACCCCCTTATCAAATATATGCTTTACAAATATTTTATCCCATTCCATGGGTTGCGTATTCATTCTGTTAACTGTTTCTTTTGCTCTGTAGAAACTTTTTAGTTTGATGTAGTTCCACTTGTCTTTTTTTTGCTTTTATTGTCTGTGCTTTGGTGTTATATCCAGGAAACGATTGCCAAGATCAGTGTCACAAAGCTTTTTCCTATGTTTTCTTCTACAAGTTTTATAGTTTCAGGTATTTTGTAGTCTTTAATCTATTTTGAATTGATTTTTATGTATGTATGGTATAACATAAGGGTCTGATTTCATTCTTATGCATGTGGACATACAGTTTTCTGAACACCGTTTGTTGAAGAACATATGGCATTATTTTTCTTTCCTTGTTCTTTTGTATTTTAATAAAATATGTAAAGTAGCCTTTAAATTTTATAATTTTAGAAAATGAAGTTTTCTCCAACATACACAATGTAGTTAATACGTTGATATTCAAACTCCTTAATAGCAGTGAGTATGCCTGTGTCCTCATCACCTTGCACATTGCCTGGTATATAATTGTTACTCAGTACACAGTTGTTGAATAAAATGTGACTCCATTAAACTTAGAAAAACTTAATTAGTATGAGCTAATTGAGTAATTTCTGTGAATTTATAAAATAGTAAAATATATTTACAAACTGTTGCTCACATAACATATTGGAAAATAGTTTGTTAAAAAGACTTCACATTTTATTACAATGTAATGAACAAATTATTCTTTCTCTAGACATACATCTCGTAAAAAGGCAACGGGCTTTGCTGCTGTTCATCAACTATTTACAGAACGCTGGCCAACAACACCAGTCAACAGAAGTCTTAGTGGTACAGCTACAGAGAGGAATATTGACTTTGAACTTGATATACGGGTTGAAATTGATAGTGGAAAATGTGTACTCCACCCAACCACTCTTCTACAAGAACATGATGACATAAGCTTGAGAAGGTAAGAAATTGGTTGAAAAAGGTACATCTAACTTCATCTGTTAAAAATACTATTCATATATGACTGAATTACAACAAACGTCTCCCTATCCCAAAATATGAATTTTGTTGTCTGTTTTATTTTTGAGTCGAGATTTTATTCTGTTGCCCAGCCTGGTGTGTGGTGTCAGAATTATGGCTCACAGCAGCCTCAGCCTCAACCTTCTGGGCTCATGCAATTCTTCCACCTTAGCCTCCTAAGCAGCTAGGACTACAGATGCAGGCCTCCACGCCTGGCTAATTTTTTTTATTTTTTTGCAGAGACAAGGTCTCGCTGTGTTACCTAGGCTGTCTCAAACTTGTGGGCTCAAACAGTCCTCCTGCCTCAGCATGACAAAGTGCTGGGATTGCAGGCGTGAGCCACATGCCCAGGCATAAAATGCAAATTTGAATAGTAGATGAAATCATAGTTGTAATGATCAAGTGGTTATTTCCAATATACAATTTATTTAAACAAGTGCATAGTATTTTCTGGGAATTAGAAATGGATGTTTGACTTAGAGTCTGGCAAATTTGTTAATTAAAATAATTATATCTTTGGAATTCTTTCAACAGGCATGAATTTCTGTCTCTGTCCTTATATACATTTCAGTTTTAAAGAACAATGCTTATGCTTTTTGTTTTGTTTTGTTTTGTTTGAGTTGGAGTCTCACTCTGTCGTCCAGACTGGAGTGCAGTGGCCACTCCCGGCCACCGCAGCCTCGACCTGCTGGGCTCCGGCGATCCTTCCGCCTCAGCCTTCCAAGTAGCTGGAACTACAGGCGCCCGCTACCAAGCCCGGCTAACTTTTTGATTTATTGTAGAGATGAGGTCTCACCAAGTTGCCCAGGCGGGTCTCGAGCCCACGGGCTCAGGCAATCCACTCACCTCAGCCTCCAAGGCACGGGATTACAGGCTGAGCCACTGAGCCCAGCAATGCTTATGCTTAAATGTAATGCTTAGTGGTATCTTGGTTATTGAGAATTTTGATGAGTTCATAAAGAAATAAGAAAGACTGGGAGACAGTTGCACAGAGGCCTCATTCTGAAATGTTGTTTACAATATAACTGCAGCTTTACTATCTGTTTCCATCATTAACTAAATGATGATATAAACTGGCTTAATTTTAGATTATTTTTTCTTTGAATTTTGTTTTGCATTTTTTTCCTAACCTAAAAGTGAACTGTAAAAAAAAAAAAGGTTTAATTGAGTGGATGAGTTGATAGGTAGATAAAAAGAATGACAGAATGCTGACAACAGTTGAAGCTGGGTAATGGGTATATGGGGAATTATTAATAAGACTATTGTGTTTACTTTTTATATGTTTAAAGTTTCTATAATAAACTAGTTTGTAAATGAAGGTTGTATAAAATGAGAGAAAATAAAGACACTTTAAACAGTTAAAATCTCTTACAAGTGTAGTAGTGTTGATAAAAGGATTGACAGTTGCTTTTGTTGTTGTTGTTACTATATAAAGGGTAGTTTCATTTGATTCAACCTAATATGTTCAAGGGAAGTAGTCATGACCTTAAGAAAGAAGAAAGGTAACTACCCTATGTAGTTAAAGGACATTCAACATTTAAATCACTCGTATAAGACATTAAGCAATCTAGCTGGATATACTGATGATCTTTACGTTCTTAACTTTTAAAATAAAGGATTGCATTCCATTTACTATATAAATAAAATTTTGCTTTTACACAAAAGAGATGAATGTATCCTTTTTAAAAATATAAACTTTTTATTTATAGGAGTTATGATAGAAGTTCCAGGAGCTTAGATCAAGATTCACCTTCAAAAAAGAAGAAGTTTCAAACTAATTATGCTTCTACCACACATTTAATGACTGGCAAGAAGGTGCCATCATCTCTTCAGACAAAGCCTAGTGACTTAGAAACAACTGTATTTTATATTCCTGGAGTTGATGTAAAGGTAAAAACTAATTGTCCAGGGTAGAGGATTAGATTATTGGTAGCAATGTTTATTTCTGTCATATCAGGGGGTCCCACAAAAAGCCAGAATTATCTTTTGGAGGGCAGGCCCTTAGAAGTACAGGCCTCCCCCTCTAGGCAAGTGTTCTAGGCACCCATCAGTTTCAGTGTACCAGCTAGCATTGTTGTGAGAGTCTTTTGGCTTCTGTGATTTTGGTTTTGGTTTTTTTTTTTTGAAGATGCTATCAACACATTTCTCCATTTCCTGATGGGCGTTTTACAAGCCCCCTGCCCACACTGCACTGATTGTTCAGCAATTTTTGACCCAAAACATGACTATCATGCCCACCCACCCTATTCATCCAGTTTCCACCTGAGCTACTTTTGTTTCCCTGGATGAAAAAAGTCCTGAGAGAAACATTTTGCCAATGTGGACGAGGTGAAACAAAAAACGGTAGAATCACTAAAAGACCTCAGAATTGACAAGTCCAATAGCAGTTTTGAGCAGTGGAAAATGTGTCTCGATGGGTATATTATATCAAATGGAGAGTACTTTGAAAGTGACTGAAGTGTCAACATGTAAGAATAAGTACACACTTTTTTATAAATAAATTCTAAGTTTTTGTGGGATCTCCCCTCACATATGTTCATTTTTTGCTCATTATATTAAGAGTCTTCATTTATACAGTATTTTTCATGAAAGTTTGGCAGAAACAATTTTTTTAAATTGATATTCATAACACACTTTCTAAACTGTGCCTAGTGCAACTTTATTAAACAACCATTTTTAGATTCTAGAATTATAGACTACTTAGCTGGAAAGGACATTAAAGATTATCTGGAATTACCTTTTTAATTTTCAAAATGAAAAAAAGCAAAGAAACTTGCCGGGATTGCAAAGCTAACTTGTAAAATTTAGAAGTGAGTCTTCTGACTCCTGGACCAGTGGTTTTGTTCCTACCATATTTTCTACATTTCTTGGTTTTCCTCATCTGCATAATTTTAATTTTAAAAGTTTATTTGTTTTGATACAGTTGCATTACAATTCCAAGACACTAAAGACTGAATCACCCAATGCCTCCAGGGGATCTTCCTTGCCAAGAACACTCTCCAAAGAGTCCAAGCTGTATGGTATGAAAGATAGTGCAGCATCTCCTCCTTCTCCTCCCTTACCTTGCACTGTCCAGAGCAAGACTAACACCTTACTTCCTCCCCAGCCCCCACCTATTCCTTCAGGTATTTAAGGAGTATATATTCTAATTTTTGTCATTAAAAAAAAAATTTAGTCATCACCTGCTTGCTCTATTGAAACTTTAAAATGCATATGCTTAAGAAAAAGGACATAGACTTTTCAATAATGACTATTCAAAGTTCATTTACAGAAGTATGAGCCAATTACTTTTGGCTGTTTTTAAAACTGATATTACTTTAGAATATCTGTTATAAAATAAACTTAATATACCAAATAGTTTACTTAATTTTTAGGTCTATGTATATTTAGAAAAGAGTAGTTTTATGTAGTTCAAATTTGGGAGCTTATAATGAGATGGAGGTATCAAATTTATCAATTAAGACAGAGCACATTGGGCTTAACCACACTTATTATCTATTGATGCATAATAGATTACCCTAAATTTAGTGACTTATACCATCAGACATAATTTCTGTCAGTCAGAAATGCAGGAGCACTTTGGCTCAGTGGATTTAACTCATAGTCTTTAATGAGGTTGCAGTCAAGATGTTGGCTAGGACTGCTGTCATTCGAATACTTAACTGGGGTTAAAGGCTAGAATATCTGTTTTCACCATGTCCCAGTTACATGGCTGGCTAACTAGTGCCTCAGTTGTCCCCATGTGGGCCTCATGAATGGGCTTCTTGAGTGTTCTCATTCCACGGCAGTTGACTTCCCTCAAAAGAAGTGATCTAAAAGAGAACATGGCTGAAGTTGCAATATCTTCTATGGCCTAGCCCCAAAAGCACTATCATCACTGTCACATAGGTCAGTATGGGAGGGAACTACACAAGGGAGTGAATACCAGGAGGCAAAAATCATAGACAGCCATCCTGGAATCTCGTTACTGTAACACATAAATGATACCTTACTTTCATGGAGGAATTTCCAAAAAAGAAAATAGTGGCTATACAATAATTATTTGAAAAGATATCACTTGGAAAATGAAATTTGATATGTAAACCTTTAAATAGCAATTATGATGCTAATGACTAAAATTTTTTATCACTTTTCAATTGACAAGACATATCTATATCCATTAAGTGTATGGCAGATATTATCCCATTTTAGAAATGAGGAAAGTTTAAGCTCATACAAGTTGAAAATCTTTCCTAGATTTACACAACTAATGAATATAAGTGTTGAAATCATGAGCCAAAATTAACTAAGTCTTTGTTAGATATTCTACTCATTTTATGAAAGCAGAAATATTTAGTTACGTAGAAAGAAAGATAGATGACATCCCATGTAAGGAAGCATTATAAATATGTACAAGCTAAACATAGGAAAACCTGAAAAAATGTTTTTCTTCACTTGCCACTAAATATTGTTAATGTTTAAGTTCTCTGTATCTTCTTAAATAGACAATAGGACTAATGCTGACAAAAGACTTAGCAAGTTATAAAGTTGAAAAACTGGACCAAAACTTGTTACCTAGAGCAAGTAGGAATAACTGTCTTATATTGTATGTCATTAATCAATTATATTTGTATTCTAACACTAATATATCATTTTCTATCAGCCTGCTGTATTTCTTGCTTTCTTGTAAAGTCTGAGGTGTTTCACCTGATTAAACTTCAATATAATTCTAATTCCTCACAAAGTTTTATGTTTAATTGGAAACTTTTATTAAATTTCACTAAATGGAATTTATTAATATTCTAGCCAAAGGAAAAGGAAGTGGAGGAGTAAAAACAGCCAAGTTATATGCCTGGGTAGCACTTCAGTCATTGCCAGAAGAAATGGTCATTAGTCCCTGCCTGCTAGATTTTCTGGAAAAAGCTCTAGAAACTATTCCGATTACACCAATTGAAAGGAATTATACAGGTAATTCCTTTATATTCTTTATATACTTACTTCCCCATCACATATATTTTATGATCCTATTACATAGAAGATTTTCTTAATGCTATTATATGTTATTATTAACATACACAATTAAATATTTAAAAGAATTATAGAACCAAAAGAGAACTTTAGAGATCATCTAGTGCTCACTTACATATGAAGAAACTAAGTCCTGGTGAGTTTATATAATTTTCTCGTGGCCACAGTAGTTAATGAAAAAATTAACATCCTTAGGTCCTACATTAGTATGTCTCTTGGACAGGAATCTTCTTGAGGGGAAGAGCATAACCACTGTTTTCTTTGTACATTGTTTGGCATAGCCACAGGCAAATGTAAGTTTAGGGGAATGAGCAAGAGGTTTGACCAAGTTAAAAGACTAGAATGATGGGCTACAGAAGCAAATATTAATATTTCCAAGTGTTCATACCTCTGGAATCATTAGCATAAGAGATAAGGATCTCTTAATAAATTATTTGCCCTTGGCCTCATAATAAAACTTAAAACTAAATATTTTAACAGCTATCAGCTCACAAGATGAAGATATGGGACATTTTGAAATACCAGATCCTATGGAAGAATCAACAACATCACTAGTATCATCTTCTACATCTGCTTACTCTTCCTTCCCTGTGGATGTCGTGGTTTATGTACGAGTTCAGGTGATATACCTCATTTATTCCTTTTTGTTTTAAACAAAAACGTGACTGGGCTTGGTGGCTCAACCTGTAATCCTAGCACTTTGGAAGGCCAAGGCGAGTGGATTGCCTGAGCCTGTAGATTCAAGACCAGCCTGGGCAACTTGGCAAGACCTCCTTTCTACAATAAATCAAAAAATTAGCCTGGCATGGTAGCATGTGCCTGTAGTTCCAGCTACTTGGAAGGCTGAGGCGGAAGGATCCCTGGAGCCCAGCAGGTTGCCGCTGGGGTGGCCATGAGTGTGCTACTGCACTCCAGCCTGGGCAACAGAGTGAGATTCCAACTTGAAAAAAAAAAAAGAGAAACGTTTTTCTTAAATTTATTTGAATATTTTAACATTACTTCCCTTTAAAGCTTTCTTAACCTCAGACTCATGGACCTTTATTATGGTGATAACATCTTGGAGGTTGTCTGACCTCTAGAAAGTATATGTAAAATTTTGTCTATACACATGCTCCTCAACTTACAATGGGGTTATGTTCCAGTAAGCCCATTGTAAACTGAAAATAGTGTAAGTCAAAAATTCATTAATATACACCTAACCTACCAAGCAGTATAGCTTAGTCTAGCTGACCTTAAGTGTGCTCAGAACACATCAGCCTACAGTAAGGCAGAATCATCAAACTACAGTGATGAGTAGCTCACGTAATTTACTGAATAGTGTACTGAAAGTGAAAAACAGAAAGGTAGTATGGGTACTTGAAATATAGTTTTCACTGAAGGACTACCACTTTCATACCATTGTAAAGTAGAAAAACAATAAGTCAGAGATTGTCTATATTAATTTCTCTACCAAGAAGATTCATATATCTTTGAGTTTTCAGATTTTAGATCTCATACTTTTGTAGCAAAAATTAAAATATGTAAGTTATAACTCTTTTTAAATCATTTAGTGGCTTTTTTTAGTTTTGAGTCAGAGTCTCATTCTTTCACTCAGGCTGCAGTGCAGTGGCATGCTCATGGTCACCACAGCCTGGACCTGCTGGGCTCAAGTGATCCTTCCACCTCAGCTTTCCAAGTAGCTGGGACCACAGGTGCACACCACCATGCCCAGCTCATTTTTTATTTATTATAGTTGCCCAGGCTGGTCTCAAAGCCCTAGACTCAGGCAGTCCTCTCACCTTCACCTCCCAAAGTGCTGGGATCACAGGCATGAGACACCACTCCTGGCCTAATGCTTTTTTTATTATGGCACCTTTGTTTGTTGCAATTACAGTTCCTTCTGTGCACATATAAAATGTATTAAGATATAAAGTCAATAAGTATCTTTGTTAAAATATTTGCTAAGAGTTACATAGTTTTTATATAACATTTTATTTTAAAATGCAATCCTATCAGTGGGCATTTGAGTATACATTAGCATCTGATTAAATCTATTTATTAAGGAGAATTTGAAAACTACTCCTCACCATACTTTAGGACCTATTTTACCTTCGTTTAAAATCTTACAATCAATTTTAAGAATAAAAGAAACACTAATGGTCATGTGTTTCAGATATTTTCAATAATAGCAGTTAGGCCAAAAGAGCTTCAGTCTGATATTCTGAAGTTTATCACCAGCTTTTTTGAAGGTCTGATGAAAACACATAATGGACTGCTTGAATGTTTATAAGACCTTTGTTATTAATACAGTAATATTTTTTAAAGGAAATAATTCTACTTATGTTAACATTTAAAGATTTGATTATGGACAAACGATATGAGGATAAATATGTTTAAGGTTCTGGATTATCTAAATGTCTAAATACAGTTGTCTCTCAGGATACTTGGGGGACTTGTTCCAGTACCACCCTGCCATGTATACTAAAATCTTCACATACTCAAGTCCTGCAGTTGACCCTGCAGAACCACGTATAGAAAAAGTCAGCCCTCTGTATTTGTGGGTTTTTGCATCACAGAATGTTGTATCTTCAGTCCATATTTGGTTGAAAAAAACCTGCATGTAAGTGAACCTGCACAGTTCAAGCCTATGTTGTTCAAGGATCAACAGTATTTATTGCTCGGAGATGGCTCCTCGGGTATTTAGCTTTTAAAAAATGATACCATTTTGTTAATGCATTTTGGTTTACATATCATGCTTCTGTTTGAAAAAGCTAGGACAGTAAACACAAAATCTTTAATTGTCAAGTGAGTAAATATGATATACATTTGGCATATGTGAACTGAAATGAAAATTAAATGGAACTTTTGGAACAAAATGAATTTTTTTTTTTTGAATCGGAGTCTCACTCTGTCATCCAGGCTGGAGTGCAGTGGCCACCCCAGCCTCGACTTGCTGGATTCAGGTGATCAATCCTTCCTCCTCAGCCTTCCAAGTAGCTGGAACTATAGGCATGCACTACCACACCCAGCTTATTTTTTGATTTATTGTAGAGAGAGACAAGGTCTCACCAAGTTGCCCAGGCTAGTTTCAAACCCCTGAGTTCAGCAATCCTCTCACCTTGGCCTCCCAAAGTGCTGGGATTACAGGCTTGAGCCACTGTGCCTGGCCAACAATATGAATTTTTTTAACTATCCAGTTTCTAAAAACATTTGTTTGGCTTTCTGTTATTTTTAGCCCTCACAAATCAAGTTTAGCTGTTTACCAGTATCAAGAGTAGAATGCATGCTAAAGCTGCCATCCCTGGACTTGGTATTTTCTTCAAACCGAGGAGAACTGGAAACTTTAGGGGCAATGTATCCTGCAGAGACTTTATCCCCCGGAGGTAATGCTACTCAGAGTGGAACAAAAACCTCTGCTAGCAAAACTGGAATTCCAGGTACAGAAACATTCTTTTATTCCTCTAGTATAAAGCCAAATACTATTTTAAAATAAATATTTGTAACAACTATGTATTAATAAATATTTTTAAGTAAATTTGGGAAAGGAGAACATTTGAGATTTAGAGTATTTATAGAAAAAAATCAATAGTTGAACAAAGCTTTGAATATATTTCATTTGTTACTTGAATTTGAGTACTCATTAGTTTGTATTTTTACTGAATGGCATTTTGATTTTGGCTTGAACATGTATACTACAGGCATTATGAAGTAACTGTTGTATAATAATCCACACAGAATGTTTTATGTTGAGCTATATTTTATACTCAAGAGTAATCAATGTTACAAATGGAAAGTAAAAGATATTATTATCTTACAGGAATTTCTTATCACACTGAATTGAAATTATATCAAATAGCATATTTTATTTTTAAATGGCAGATTTTGATATCGGACTCAGAATTGTTTTGTTTTAAAACAATTGATTTTCTGAGGAGAGATTGGTACTCTTCACTAGGTTAAACCTGGGTGCCATTTCTACACTAAAAATTGATTAGAGATCACAAATGCAAATGATAGATTTATTGAATACTTTTAACAAGAGACTGAATAGATTAAAAATTCCTAAGAGAACTGTAATATCATTAAAATGTTGGTTCTTAGCCATGGGTGATTTTGTCCCCATAAGATATTTGGAAAAGTTAGAAGACAGTTTTGTCACAGCTGAGGAGATACAACTGGCAGCTAGGAGGCAGTCCAGAGATGCTGCTAAACATCTGACAGTACACATGATAGTCTCTCCCCTCCTAAAATTACTGTATCTAGCTGAAAATGTCAGTAGTGCCAAGGTTGAGAAAGCTGCATTAGAATGAAAAAAATAAAACTTTAAACTCCATTTTTTAAAGAGTTTAAAGGCAGTAGAGGGGGAACAACCTTCTGATTTGGAAAGATATACAGCCTAGGTGTTGAGTCTTGTTTTTTAAGCTGTCATCTTAAATTCAGAACTTTACCCTAATCTCATCAAGCATCAGTAGGAAAAACTATTACAAACTGGCTTGTGAGAAACCATTTCAGAATTCAGTCAATAATTTTTTTTCATAGATAAATGGAAATTATTTATATGTCTAATGTAGTATTTACTTGTATTACTAGGAAAACCATTTGTTTTGCTCTGTGAATCTTTGAACGTTTTTACCACCCAATAGGAAAACAAAGAGGTTGATTTTTTTTAGAAGTAAAGGTTTTGCTAATGTGGTCACCCATCATCTAGCACTTAGCTCCAAAATATTGCTGCTGCAGTTGTGTTGTCAGCAAAATATTGGAGTGGTAGTACTGGTTTTTGAAAACATATTTTCAGATTATGAAAGTAACTCATTTATTCATTAGAAAAAATTAGAAAACAAAAAAGTACTAAAGATGAAATGAAAATAAGAAATGATATACCTCTATTATAGATAACCAGTGTTATCAGTTCTTACTCTGTAGCATTTTTGTAGCAATACAATCTTTTTCCTAGGCAGAATTGAAATATGGCCTCTTCTCCTGTGTAACTTTCTAAAATTTCAAATATTATGTTTTACCAAATTATTAAATATTCTTCTATAAAATAACTTTAATAGCATTATGATATTCCATCATTTTGATCATATGTTTGAGATTCCCTGGGTTTTCTGGTTTTTTTTATTTTTATTATAATACTCAAAGGAACATCTTTGTATATAAATATTTATAAACAGATGTCTTCTTAGAATAAATTCTTAAAAATGGAATTTCTAAGTTAGAGAATATGAACATTTTTAAAGTGTTTGATACATTTGCTCTCTAGTAAGACTAAGATTTCTACACTCTCACCACGGTGTACATGGGCACTAATTCATTGTACTCTTCACAGAGCTGCTTTAAACTTTTTTTTTAATTTTATTTTACTATATGCGGGGGGCCAGCCCCTGCAGAGAGATTTAGGGGGTCCCTGGGAGATGTGGTGGTATCAGCGATTATTCTGGAGAAATAAAGAGAAAGAAACAGACGGGGGTGGGGGGAGGAGACTGGACTCTGTCTAGTGGAGATGCAGTTTAATGGGACAAACCATAATCCTTTTATCCCAGATTTTCACAGGTTAAATCACAAGACTTTCACGTGAACACAAAGCCAGGTGGATGAGGGGCGCCCCCACCCACCAGGTGTTTTCTCAGGCATGAGGAAGGACAATCCCAATTAAATCACAAGACATTTACATGAACACAAAGCCAGGTGGATGAGGGGCGTCCCCCACCCACCAGGTGTTTCCTCAAGCCTGAGGAAGGACTATCCCAGAATTCTCTCACTGTTTCTCATGCTTGGTTAATATTCCTCATAATATTCTAATAATCAATAACTTTTAAAACTTATGTATACACAACACCTAATGACTAACTTAAATCCTAATTCCTTTTTATTTTACGCTAATTCTACCTACACTATAAAAACTCTTAATTATAGCCTCAAACCAGTTCCTAAAGAATGTGGCCCAGTCAAAAGATCACGCTGGGCCGTTTTTAGGAACAATTGATTACAATCTCTTAACAAAATGGCTGCTCTAAAATCCTATATCTCTATTTTAACTTTTATAAAAGTTTCTAATTTCTAATTTTAATATATAAAGCTCATCCTCCATAAAGCTTCTAAAAATAAAACCCAAATATAAACTGTAAATTATATTAAAGCCAAAACTGCAAATGTAGAAAATGGAAACAATGAAATTTCCAAAGTTAGCTGTATTCTTATTAAATCTCAAAATATGCTTGATCCTGCTTGAACTAACATAATTCACTGACGTAGCATAACCTATTCTACAATACTTTTTATGAATAAAATAAATTCAATTTCTATAATAAGTAAAAAAAACCCTACACTAACTGTAGCTAAAACCAGTTTAAAAAAATGCAGCTCAATCCAAAGTATGTACTGGGCCCTTAGAAATGTGGCCCAGCCCAAAGTTTGTGCTGGGCCATTTCTAATAACTCTAGATAATTATCTATATTATTAAAGTTGAAACAGCACTCACTTTATATATATATATTATATATATATATATATTAGTGTATATATATATATACACTAATTCTACAAATATACTTTTAAATCTTATAAAAAAGCTTGTACCATATTAAAGGCTCCCAAATGTGACCTGAGTTTGAACTGTGTTAAGTTTAAAGCCAAAACCACAGTCTGTGAGAAATGAGAACAAGGGACTCCTAAAGTAAGCCATGTCTGTCGTACTTTCAGAGCTTTATGCTTAGATCTTCAAAGTTCCTTCTAATGAGATGTGCTAAATAGCAAAAAAGGAGGAGGGAATGGGCCAACAGCTCTTGAACACATCCTAGTGGTCTCAGGGTCCACAAACCACCTTGATCCCTAACATTCAGGTGGGCCTCCGTGGCCAGCTCCAAACAATTATAGAAATGTGGGTTACAAGTGATGATTACCTACATAAGTAGGCTGCATGCAAATGAAGTTTGGGCTTCTGACTGGCCCGTACTCCCCCTAGTAGTGGACCAGGTGCCCTTTGTATTGTCACATTCCCCTCACCCTCCCTCTCTCCCTCCCCTAGCAGTGCCCAGAAACTGCTGATCTCTCCCTTGTGCTTATGTTCAAGGCCTACTTATGAGTGGGAACATGTTGTATTTAGTTCTTTGTTTCAGTGATCAATCACTTAGTATGATTTCCAGTTCCATCTAATTTGCTGTGAAGTATATGATTTTGTTCTTCTTTATGACTGTGTAAAATTCCATTGTGTATATGTGCCACATTTTCTTTATCCACTCCACTTTCAATGGACAGTAGGGTTGGTTCCATGTTTTTGCTATTGTGAATAGTTTGGCAATAAACTTGCATTTGAAGGTACCTTTTTTGTAGAATGATTTATGTTCCTCTAGGTGTGTTCTCAGGAACTTGATTGTATGGAAGGCCAATTTTTAGTTATTTTAGGAATTGCTTTACTGCTTTCCATGGAGGTTGAACTCACCAACAGTGTAGAAGTATTCCTTTTCTCTGCACCCACACCAGCATCTGTTGTTTTTTGATTTATTAATTATAGCAATCCTTACCAGAGTTAGGTGGTATTTCATTGTAGTTTTGATTGGTATTTCAATGATGATTAGCGAGGCTGAGCATTTTTCATGTGTCTGTTGGTTGCTTGTATGTCATCTTTTGAGAAGTGCCTGTTCATGTCCTTTGCCCAGTTTTTAATGGGGCTGTTTGTTTTTTTCCTTTCACTTCATTTGAGTTCCTTGTAGATCCTGAATGCTAGGCCTTTGTCAGATGCATAATTTGCAAATATTTTTTCCCATTCTGTGTGTCTCTTTACTCACTTGATTATTTCTTTTGCTGTGCAAAAGCTTTTCAGTTTGATGAGGTCCCACTTGTCTATCTTAGCTTTTATGGCATTTGCTTTTGGACTTGGTCAAGAATTCATTGCTTACTCCGATGTGTGTAAAGGTATTTTTTACATTTTCTTCTAGAATTCTTATAGTTTCAGGTGTTATGTTTAGTTCTTTGATCGATTTTGAGTTGATGATTATATGTGTTGATAGGTAGAGTCCAGTTTCATTCTTCTGCATGTCGTCTGGCACCATTTGCTAAATATGGTCTCCTTTCTCCATTAATTGTTATCAGTGACTTTGTCGAAGATGAGTTGGTTGAAAGACCATGTTTTTGCTTCCAGAATCTCTGTCTTGTTCCATTGGCCTATATGCCTATTCTTTTATCAGTACCAGGTTGTTTTGGTTACTGTAGCCTTGTAATAAAGTTTAAAGTCTGGACATGAGCTACCTTCTCCTCTGTTCCATTTGCTGAGGATTGTTTTAGCTATTTATGCTCTTTTTTGATTCCATATGAATTTCTGTATTGTCATTTCCAGGTCTGAGAAAAATGATGTTGATAATTTGATGGATATCTTGACAATATAGATTCTTCCAGTCCATGATTATGGAATGTTTTTTCATTTGTTTGGGTCATCCTTGGTTTTCTTTGAGCAGATGCTTTGTAGTTCTCATTGTAAAAATCTTTTATTTCTCTGGTTAGGTGGACACCAAGGTATTTCATTTGTGTGTGTGTGTGTGTGTGTGTGTGTGTGTGTGTGTGTATCTATTGTGAATGGGATTATGCTTTTCATTTGGTTTTCTGCTTGCTTGTTGCTGGTGTATAGAAATGCAACTGTCTTTTGCATGTTGATTTTGTACTCTGAAACTTTACTAAAGTCGTTCATCAGTGCCAGGAGGCTTTTGACAGACTCCCTAGGGTTTTCAAGGTATAGAATCATATTGTCCACAAAGAAGGATAGCTTAACTTCCTCTTTTCCTGTTTGTATACCCCTGATTTCCTTCTCTTGCCTGATTGCTCTGGGTAGGACTTCCAGCACTATGTTGAACAGGAAGGGTGAGATTGGGCATCCTTGTCTTGTTCTCATTCTGAGGGGGAATGCTTCCAGCTTCTGCCCACTGAGAAAAATGTCAGCTGTGAGTTTATCACAGATGACTCTTACTGTTTTGAGAAATGTTCTTTCTATACCTAGATGCTCAAGGATTTTTATCAAGAAGTGATGCTGGATTTTGTCAAATGTTTTTTCTACATCTAATGATATAATCATGTGGTTCTTGGTTTTACATCTATTAATGTGCTGAGCTACGTTTATGGTCTTGCAAATGTTGAACCAGCCCTATGAAGCCCACTGGTCATAGTAGATGATCCTTGAAATGTGTTGTTGAATCCAGTTTGCTAGAATCTTGCTAAGAATTTTTGTGTCTGTGTTCATTAAGGAGATTGGCCTGTAATTCTCTTTCCTTGTTGGGTCTTTGCCAAGTTTGGATATCAGTATGATGTTAGCTTCATAAAATGAGTTAGGGGAAATTCCATCATTCTCAATTGTCTGGAATACTGCCAATAAGACTGATATTAGCTCCTCCTTATATGACTTGTAGAATTCAGCTGGGAAGTCATCTGGTTCAGGGCTTTTTTGGTGGGAAGATTTCTTATGACTGAGTCAACTTCCTGGATTGCTATTGTTCTATTTAAAGTTTCAGTTTCTTCTTCTTTCAACCTTGGGAGGTTGTGTGATATCAGAAAGTGTTCCTTTTCCTTTAGGTTTTCAAGTTCATTTGCATACAGGTATTCATAGTAATTTCTGATCATCTTTTGAATTTCTTCAGGGTCAGTTGTGACTTCGCCTTAACTTATTTTTAATAATTGTCAATGTGATAGATTAAAATGAGATTTTATTATTTTAATTTGCATTATATTAGTTTATTGGCTATTTGGTGGGAGAGGAAGTAAATATATGCCATACCCAATTCTCTTTTGGATCGCTCACCTTTTTCTTAATGGCAAAATGTCACATAAATTATTAGCATTGAAACTATTATAGCAGTATATATGCACTATGCTAGAAATAGGTAGTGGCAAGAATGTGAAATTTGAAACTCTTTTTATTTCCACATTTTTTGATTCTTTAGAGAATAACAACAATGAATAGCACTCTTTATTTTATCATCATAAAACACTCAAGAATAAATATATGTATATAGGAAGTATAAATTGTGACAATACCTATTCTTTCAAAGGATCTTTACTGAATGTCTTTGTGATCTGGGTCAGTGCTAGGGTTTAGGTATACTGTAATGAATTTAGGTAACAAACATGGTCCCCTGCTATTGTGAAAACTAAACTTGATTTGGAGAAACAAATAATAGCTAAGCAAGCTTACTTTAAATGGAAATATGAAGTGGGTAAGTATGAGTTAGCCAAGCAGAGAGTTGGAGGGATGAGTACTCCAGGTAGAGACTACAAAATCCATGAAGCAGAAAAGAGTTTGGCAACTCTGAAAAACAAAAAGAAACAAAAAAATTATTATAAGTAGATTGGCATAAGAAAGGTTTAAAAGGACAAGAAATAGACAGATCACAATCTACAATTTCAACACAATACCCCTTAAATTACCAACATCATTCTTCTCAGACATGGAAATGACAATACAGAAATTCATATGAAAACATAAACGACCACGAATAGCCAAAATAATCCTTAGCAAAAGAAACAAAGCAGGAGGTATCATACTTCCAGACTTCAAACTTTAAGCCTAAAGTAATCAAAACAGCCTGGTATTGTTACAACAGCAGGCATATAGACCAATGGAACAGGATAAAGATTCCAGAAGCAAAGTCTCAATTTCTCAACCAACTCATCTTTGACAAAGCCTCCAACAGCCACCACTGGGGAGAGGAGAACCTATTCAGTAAATGGTGCTGGCAACACTGGCTGATCCAACATGCAGAAGATCGAAACAGGATCCCTACCTATTCCCATACACAAAAATTAGCTCTGAATGGATCAAAGACCTAAACGTAAAACCTCAAACTATAAGAATCTTAGAAAATGCAGGAGACACCCTTATGGAAATTTGAAGTGGCAACCAATTCCTGATCAGAATCCTAAATGCCCATACCATAAGAAATAAGAAAAGTGGGCCCTCATCAAACTGACAAGCTTCTGCAGAGCAAAAGAAATTATCAAGAGAGTAGAGAAACAGCCCACAGAATGGGAAAAAATATTTGCCAACTATATATCTCACAAAGGCCTAACATCTAGTATCTACAAGGAACTCAAACACACCAAAAGAAAAAAAAAAAACAAACAGCCCCATTAAAAAGTGAACAAAAGGCATGAATAGACACTTCTCAAAAGAAGATACCTGGGCAGCCAACAGACACATGAAAAAGTGCTCAGCCTCACTCATCATCAGAGAAATGCAAATCAAAACCACATTGAGATACCACCTAACCCCACTAAGAATGGCCATTGTTAATAAAACCAACAACAGATGCTGGCAAAGATGCGGAGAAAAAGGAACACTTCTGCACTGCTGGTGGGAATGCAAACTAGTACAACCTCTTTGGAAAACAGTGTGGCAATTTCTGAAAGAACTAGAAATTGACCTTCCATATGACCCAGCAATTCTCCTATTGGGAACATACCAATATATTTGAGGAACTCAAATCATTCTACAAAAAAGATACCTGCACACACATGTTTGTTGCAGCTCTGTTCACAATAGCAAAAACATGGAACCAACCATGCTGCCCATTGAAGCTGGACTGGGTAAAAAAAATGTGATACATATACACAATGGAACATTATGCATCCATAAAGAAGGACAAACATATGAACTTGGCAGCAACTTGGATGGATTTAGAGTCTATCATACTCAGTGATCTGTCACAGAAACAAAGAACAGAGTACCATATGTTCTCACTCATAAGCAGACCTTGAACAATTATTGTAATACTATAAGAAAGGGATTGCCAGTATTAGGAAACTGCTGGGGGGTGAGGGGGGATTGGCTGTTGAGGGAAACTGCTAGAGGAGGGAAGGGCACACCTCATCTACAAGGGTACCTGCATAATCAACATTTATATACCTAACCCTGAATTGTATCCCACATCTTCAAAATAATATTTTTAAAAATTAAAAATAAAATAAAAATCACACACACACACACCAAAAATTTGCCAGATCATGTGGAAAAGAGCCAACTTGTGGGGAAGCCAGTGAAAGGTTAAGCAGGGAAGTAGATATGACTCAGACTGAAGGTTTTAGAATACCAGTCCAGCTGCAGTGTGGCAGTTGATTAGAGTGGAAGAAAGCAGGTAGAAAGCCATTTCAGTGATCCAGACAGTCAATGATTGCTTAAGCTAGAATGGTAGCCATGAGATGGAGGGAAATGGATAAACTGTATATATGTGAGATGTAAAAATGATACAGTGATAAATGGTGTGATAGAGTCAGGAATGGGAAGAATGACAAAAAACTCCTAGGTTTCTGGTTGAGCTACTTGCATGAAAGTGTTTGTGGGGAACACTAGAAGAAAATTCAAGGAAGGAGAAAAGATCAGTTTTATACATGGTAAGCTTTAAATGTCGGTGACCCATTCCAGTAGGAGATGAGGTTGGCAGTTATAATATATAAATCCAAGGGAGGTCTGGTCTGGAGATGTACTTTGGAAGCACCAGCAAAATCATATAATGATCTATTTACATGGTCTTGTATTTTTTATGTTTAAAAGTATATTTGAAATTTACCTGTCCATTCCTAGTAAATATTGCCAATAAAGACCCTTGACTTTTTAACAGAAAGAGGTCTTTTACTTTCTGTATTCTTGTGCCTTGCTCCACTGTTACCTACTAAAATGTAAACTCCAGGTTTATGATACAGATTTTTTATAGTTTATTCTTCTCCACCTTTGCTTAAAACCTCAACTCTTGGGCCTCTTCTTCCTGCTTTGGAAGAAAAGGAGAAAAGAAATAAGAAAGGCCAAACATATATATACATATATCTGTATAAGTGTGTATGTGTATATATACACATATGTATATACATATATATGTGTGATTGACAGAGTATTCAGCCCTGGTTAAATTAATTGCAAAATACATCTAAGTCCTCATTTCCATTTTAAGAATTTAAGTGTGTTGATCTGTTAGAGTGCTTCCATTTTATTCTGTATTTGATTTTGATTTTTGAGAACATGTAGTGATTGGCTTTCTCTTCTTGTGTTCACTGCAGGCTCATCAGGATTAGGCAGCCCTCTTGGCCGAAGTCGACACAGTAGTAGTCAGTCAGATCTGACCGGTTCTAGCAGTAGTTCATCTGGCTTGAGCTTCACTGCATGTATGTCTGACTTTTCCCTTTATGTATTTCATCCATATGGAGCAGGAAAACAAAAAACTGCTGGCCTTACACCTGGATCAGGAGGATTAGGTACACTTTGGATATCTGTGTCTTTTTCAAATTTATAACATATTTTCAAGCTTTCTTTTCATAAATTCTAAGGGATATAAATCAAGTCAGAAGCCTTTTATATTTTCCTCTTTTGATAATATCTATCTTATCTCTACATACTAAGTAGAAATATACAATAAGTAATTCAGGCCAATTCATTCTACAAGAATTTTAAAATTCACAATATTTTCTAAGTGATATATATAACAGTAATCTTTTGGAATATCAGAAGCTACACATTATATAAATGTTTAAATGTCTTACCAAATCACTGTTCATTTGTATAAAAAATTATGTTCTATATAAAGTAAAATTTTAAAGTACAGGGGTCACGTTTGTTAATTTTAAGTGAGACTATTATTTAAGTCAATTTAGTGAAATTATATTTCATTGGCATTTTAAAGTCCAGATGAACCACTACAGATGCATAGGATATTATTATTAATGAGTATCTCCTAACTTGTATGTAAACAAATGATGAAGACACATACTTCATGTCAATTCTAATTCTTTTTGTTGAAGAAGGGTTGCAAAAATCACCAGCTATATTTATGGGCTTGAACCTATTAAATAGTTGTAGGAATGCTGTTGCTTATTAGATAATTCTGCTTAAAGTTTTTACCTCACTTGAGTTATTTTAATTCCTAGCATATTACATTGCATTAGATCATTTTAATCTAACTATACAGCTGTGTGTGTATAAATGTGAGATTTTTTTTGTTATTTTTTTTAAGGGAATGTTGATGAGGAACCCACTTCAGTCACTGGTCGAAAAGATTCACTCAGTATAAACCTTGAATTTGTTAAAGTGAGTTTGTCTCGGATAAGGCGTTCAGGAGGCGCCTCATTTTTTGAAAGTCAGTCTGTAAGCAAGTCTGCAAGCAAAATGGACACTACCTTAATAAATATATCTGGTATTCAGTTTTATAGTCTTTATTCAAGATGTTGTTTTCCAGAATTAAATAATGGTCTCTGATTTTAAATTGTTCAAATATTAAGTATGCTTAATATTAAGCTTTCAATGATAATCTGATTTAAAGGAGAGGAATGACAGTCCAGCCTACTGTACTATCTCAGTCCAAGTAATCAGTGTCAGAAATATGATTTCTAGATAAGTACCTTCCAAGAGCCAAAATGAACCTAATTAAACCACTAAGCATTGCTTTTCTTCACTTCTTCACTTCTCTAATTGGTAAAATTTCTGACTTGCTATTTGTTTTTCTAATTGTAAATGCTTAAAATACTAAAGGGGGATGACTGATGTTTGAAAATGTTTATTTGGTATCAGAAGATCTTGAGTTGTGTGCATGTATACTGCTGGTTTTAACTAGCAATATAACTGGAAAATCACCTACTCATTTTCTTGACATTGTGATTTCAGTATTTAAAATTAAATGCAAGTAGAACATTTTGAATAATTCAGAGTACTAAGTGAATGAAAATTTTTATAATTATAAGTTGAGTAAATATGATATGTTCACTTAACCCAATATTCATTCAGCAACATATATTAAGTCTGTGTTTTAGGCTAGGCAAAATTTGCCAAAGATTCCTAGGTGATTGAGGGGAGCAGGCATGAATAAGACAAGGTCTTATTTGTAGACGAATGAATAAACACTCTAGCAAAGCTTTCTTTAAAGAGGAGGAAATAATAAATTCTGTCTTATATGAGAGATCTGAGAAAGCATCACAGAGGAAATGATAATTGGGCCAGATTTTGAAAATAGAGTAGGAATATTTTTAGAGGTAGCAGCATGGTATTCAATGGCATAAAAGCATCAAAAAGTATGCTTTTGGTTCATACTTGGTTCACTGTGGCTGAAGCTTAGGAAATATCTGAACATGTAACTGGTTGTACGAAGTAGGTGGAGCCAGAAGGAGAGAGGAAAGGATGAAGGTAAAGCTAGATGAGGACCTAATTATTAAGAAACTCATATGCTAGGCTAAAGAATTGGGTTCTGATCCTTTGGGCAATGAGAAGCCATTAGAGGAAAAAAATGGGGTGATGCTTTAGAATGGTGTTTGAGAAAGAGAGTTGAAGCATGAAATATGGGAGAGAAAAAATGCTTCGGAAGGCCGTTGAAATAGACCATTCAATAGTAGATGGACACTAAATTGTGACAGTAAAAAAGGAGAAAAGGGAATGGATTTAAGAGAGATAAGAGAATCTACAAGTTTGAGGACAAGTTGTATGTCGGGTAGAAGAGGAGACAAGAATGTCTCAAACTTTTAGCTTAGATGACTGAAGGAGCAGTGAAGCCATTAACTTAGAAAATAAAGAAGGATGTGCCTATAGAATATTTAGGTGGAAGGGTCTGGTAGGCAATTGACTGACAGCCCATTAGGTGTGCACTCAGGCAAAAACAGAAACTTTAGCTTTGAGAGTCATTGGCATGTAAGTCGTACAGAAGCTATGATGGAGGAATAGAAGAGCACATAAAACAGGAGTAGAAGAATGCTCAGAGCAGAGCCTGGTAGAAGGCCATTGGAATGTCTTTTTGTCTGAAAAGAAAGCAGTGATCCTTGCCACACAGCTAATTGGTCTACAACTCCTTTTGTAAAAAGGAAGTGTGTATCCCAGCCCATCTTGATGATTTATTTTCCATAATGAAGAGTGCTGTGCTAAAGTTGAAAGCTGGCTATAAGACTTTAGAACCTCTCAGAATCAAATGATAATTCCAGCTTGTCATCACCTCAAAAAAAAGGAAATGGAACTTATATTCTAGTGTTAAAATGTACTGTTTGTGTAATTGTAGAAGAACATATAATCACTTGATAGTCATAATGTGTAACTTATTTTGATATATCATGGGTTGTAACATAAGTGTAATTCAGCTGTATAATATGCTTACACCTACCATGTGAAAACACTGATGGTTTTGGAAATCTGTACTAACATAATTTATTTATGTGTCAGCTGTTTGTGATATAGGGTCTGCCTCCTTTAAATATGATATGCGCCGACTCAGTGAAATTCTGGCATTTCCAAGAGCATGGTATAGAAGAAGTATTGCAAGACGTCTATTTCTCGGAGACCAAACCATAAATTTGCCAAGTAAGCTTGTTAAATAATTATAATTTTATAATTTTAATTTTGTTTACAATGGGAGCAAGATCCACACAAACTTGATCTTGCTCAGTAAGTAGTACCATATGATTCATTCATTCATTTAAGAAATGTCTGTTGAGGCCCCCTTATATGCCAAGAACTGGGGATGTATCACAGAACCAGTCAAAAGTCTTGCCCTCTTGGAGATTCCATTCCAACTGACATGTTCTTCTACAGTGATTAATGATTACTCTATAATCTTTGTAAAATCTGGAAATGCAGAAATAATTTTAACCGTTCACGTTAATCATAGTTAGTTAAGCATGGAAAACAGAAAATGTTGGGAACTTGCTACCAATTTGCCAATATTTGTCTCTTGGACTTAGAGATATTGTTGTAGTAATAAGCTCAAGAAAGAGGTGTGGAAGTAAAAAAGTATAATCAGTATCATACAGCGGAAAATATTAGAAGTCCTAGGTCTGGGTCTATTCCCTCACCTGTAAACTGGGACTAGCATACCTGTTTTGCCCTTTTCATGAATTTTCTGTGTTTATTAAATAAAATACTGGAATGCTGTTTGTAAACTCTATATAGTTACTAAATAGAGAACTAGGAGGAATATGTGATGTGATTAGAAATGGTAGATGGGTGAAATTAATTTATAACATGATGATTTTACCCTGTTGCTTTGGATTTCATTTTTGTTTTCTACTTTTCTACTAGCATCTGGTCCAGGGACACCTGATTCCATTGAAGGGGTAAGCCAACACCTTTCCCCTGAATCATCAAGAAAAGCTTACTGCAAAACCTGGGAGCAGCCAAGTCAGTCAGCATCCTTCACCCACATGCCTCAGTCACCTAATGTGTTCAATGAGCATATGACAAATAGCACTATGTCACCAGGGACAGCAGCACAGAGCCTAAAATCACCAGCTTCCATCAGATCAAGGAGTGTATCTGACTCTTCAGTTCCTCGAAGAGGTAAAGCTGCTCTTACTGTTACCAGTAGCCCTCCAATGTTCCCAAGATAAAAAGCTTAGTTGTTCCCAGATTTCTGCCTCAATTGTATGAAGGTACACTCTTGAGATTTTTACTGTAGATTAGAGGAAGGGAGGAGTGGTGAACAAAGCAAATAATAAATACTTCAAACTACTGCAGGACAACTGTAGCTTTGCAATTGGTTAGAGAGGAGGAATTAGCATATTGTTAGTGTGCTCCATGTGTGCTTGGCCTTGTGCCTGAATGTATAAAAATGAATGATGCAGTTCTTGTCACAAAATAGCGTTAACTATAATGAGAAAATGCAGAATTCAGGACATACACTGAGTTCATAAGAACACAGAAGGCTGGTACCCCAGCTGGCCTCTACGTTTCATAATGGTCCTTGTCTTGGAGGCCTCCATTTGGCAGCAGAACCTTATGACTTTCTCCTTTGTTAAGAAAATCCCAGGGTGACAAATGATATGTGATGCTATAGTCCATGCACACCAGAATTTCCTCATATAAATTGGGAGCCATAGAGAATTTCATGAGCTTTCAAGTGGTAAGGCTGTCAGCACTTACTAAACATTCTGTAAATGGCAACCATCATTTTATATAATGGTAACCAATATGAGAACTATTAAACATTAGAGTGTAAGACAAGAATATAATATTTTTACTTCTTAGGTTCTAGTGATGAGTAGTTTTTGCTTTGTAATTGGCTTGACATTTATGTGAATGTGTATTTGATTTTTCTATTTTTAGATTCACTTTCAAAAACATCAACTCCTTTTAACAAGTCAAACAAAGCAGCAAGCCAACAAGGGACCCCATGGGAAACACTTGTCGTGTTTGCTATCAACTTGAAGCAATTAAACGTTCAAATGAATATGAGTAATGTAATGGGAAATACAACGTAAGCTATCCAAACACAAAGGAAATATATTTAATCATTATTTATAATTTTTCCTACATTGTAATAAAGCAATTCAAAACCTTTTTTTAAATGCTGAAATATTTGAGAAAGTAAAGGTAAAAGAGATTTTATCCTGAAAATGAGCATATGACAAATAGCAGTATCCTGAAATATATACCACATCATTTTTATAAGAAATGTGTTGTTTTATTGTCAAACTTGACCTTTTACTTAAATAATTTGAGTTAACTCCTTTTTAATGTAAATTCTGTTTTAATTCATAACATTGAAAGCCATACATCTAATGAATAACGCTTTTTCCTTTTTTTAGTTGGACAACTAGTGGTTTGAAGAGCCAGGGCCGACTGTCAGTAGGAAGTAATCGTGATCGAGAAATTAGCATGTCCGTTGGTCTGGGAAGATCACAGTTAGATTCTAAAGGAGGAGTAGTTGGAGGAACCATAGACGTCAATGCTTTGGAGATGGTTGGTATGTTGAAATTTTATGACTGGTCTGTCATTTCTTTAAAAATATATATTGAAAAACTTTTGAACTTGATTCTGATGAATTTTTCCCATAGATACGTCTGTGAAAAATAATTATTGTTTCTGCTTTAGCTCATATTTCTGAACATCCGAATCAGCAACCCAGTCACAAAATTCAGATTACTATGGGTTCTACTGAAGCTCGTGTGGATTACATGGGCTCAAGTATCCTCATGGGGATCTTCAGTAATGCTGACCTTAAGCTTCAGGATGAATGGAAAGTTAATCTGTATAATACATTGGATTCAAGCATAACTGATAAAAGGTATTAATTTATTTATTAAGACATTACTCTTAACATATTTTTAACATATTTTCTATCATGCAGTGAGGAAACAACAAGCACTCTTTCCTGCAAAATGATTTCCTATTACACAATTAATATAAATTTAAAAGCTGGGTCAGGAAGAGAAATTTCTTGTACTTTTAAAGTATCTTCTATTATATGATAAAGATTCTGTTTTATGCTCTAGTGAGATCTTTGTCCATGGCGATTTGAAGTGGGATATTTTCCAAGTAATGATATCAAGATCTACCACACCAGACCTGATAAAAATAGGAATGAAGCTGCAAGAATTTTTCACACAACAGTTTGACACCAGTAAACGGGCTCTGTCTACCTGGGGACCAGTTCCTTATCTTCCACCAAAGACGATGACTAACAACCTAGAGAAAAGTTCACAAGAACAATGTAAGAATTAGAATTAAGCCTTTGTATATGCTTTATCTTCTACTAAATGTTCCATTCTTAATTTAAAAGAATAATAACAAGAATAATCTATATCCATACTTACAAAACAGCCTGCAGACTCTTTATCCCATTCACTCAGCAAAGGACCAGATTTTCTACCTGCTTGGAATTAGAGGCCATCATTTGGGAAGTCATCACTTATTATCTCTTCCCCTGCCATGATGCATCTGCCACTATAGCCACCATGTGCTCTTGAATACTGTTTATGGCAATATCATGGCCTGGTTTGGAGTGTGGGATGTGGAGTCA
This sequence comes from Carlito syrichta, assembly GCF_000164805.1. Taxonomy (NCBI): domain Eukaryota; kingdom Metazoa; phylum Chordata; class Mammalia; order Primates; family Tarsiidae; genus Carlito; species Carlito syrichta. The sequence continues at coordinate 452,287 of NW_007254746.1, read as the reverse complement.
GAATATTTGGGTTTAGATTTATTAGCTGTGTGAAAATGGGCAAACCACTCAGCACAAAATTATTATCACAAGATAAAATTTTATAAAAATAAATATTTTTACTCAGTAATTCAATTGGCAAACATTTATTAAGCACAGCTTTGTGCTTAGGCACTCTTCTAAGCACTACCTAGTGGTGGACAGAATGGCTACCCTCATGGAACTTACATTCTAATGGGAAAGACAGACCATAATAAAATTACTAACTAAATATATAGAATAATTTCAGTTGGAAGTGCTGAGGAAAAGAACAAAACAGGGTGAATATAGAGAATGATAAGATTTGAGGATACCTATTTAGAAAGGGTAATCAGAGAAGACATTTCGGAAGTGGAATGGTGAATGAGTGACAGAACTACACTAAGATCTGGAGGAAGAGAGTTCAAGGTATAGGGGGCTGTTGAGGGCTCTGAAACTCTTGTAGTAGGAACACACTTGTTTGAGGATATCTGCAGCTGGAGCAGAATGAGCAAAGAGGAAACTGGACATGAATTCAAATTATGCCACAGATAAGATTTTTAACATGATGGGTAGCTATTAAAGAGTAGCAGCTTTGATATCTGATTTGCCTTTTCTTAAAATAATCCTTTTTAAAGCATCACTCTGGTTACAGTGTGGAGAACAGACTATAAGCAGTTAAGAATGGAAGTAAGAAAACCATTGCAATAGTCACCATTTTACAAAGTTACATTACTATTGTAGGAGGCCCTTACACTGGGTTGATAGAGGTAAAAGTGGTGAAAAGTAGTCAGAATGAGTATAACCTTTTAGTAACTTTTTATTATCAAAAAAGCAATACATGTACATTGAAAAAAACTAGAAAATACATACAAGCAACAAAAATAAAACCATTACTTTCCACTTAGATATCACAGTGAACATCTTAGAACATCTTAGAGCATATACTTCCAGATATTTACTTATGCATCTGTATATATGCATACTTTTTGTCAAATACCATTCACACTGTTTTGTCACCTTTCTCTAGTCAACATCTCCAACATTCCATTTTGTAAATTATGTAAATCCTTTAGCTTTCAAAGCACATTCAAATTTCTCCAGTTGACCTAAAAATACCCTTTATAATTGGTTTGTCCAAACCAGTATATCCAATCCAAGATCACAGATTAAATCTGGCTGTGCTCCTTTACTATTTTTTAATTTAGGATAGTTCCTTTTTTGTATAAGCTGACTTGTTGAAGAGATCTGGTCAGCTATCCTATAGAATGTCCTGTCTTTTAGATTTTTTTTCAGTTGTTTCCTTGTAGTGTCATTTATCTGGTTACTCTAGTTCATGCATTTTCTTTAAACTAGAAATGATATCAGGCATATAGCAATACAGGGATATTCTGCAAAATGCTTGGCCTGGATTCTTCAAAAAAGTCCTTGTCATGAAAAATAAACAGGCTTAGGGAACTGTTTTAGATTAAAAGAAACATGTCAGCTGAATACAATTTAAAATCCATGGTTGGATCTGGGATGAGAGGTGTGGAAAACAGCCAGCAATGACAGTACTGGAATAAGTGGGAAGTATAAACTGTATGTTTGATTATGCTTCTCAAACGTTAATGTGCATCTGAAACACTGGACATCTTATTGAAATACAGATTCTGATACAGTATGGGTGGACTTGAGAGTCTGCAGTTCCGACAGGCTCCTGGGTGATGATGATTCTGCTGGTCTTCTTACCTCACTTTTCAAGAGTATAGGGAAGTAAAAAGTGTATTTAAAATCAGGGGGTCTGCATTTGGTCTCTAGTCTTCCAGTCACTGGTTCACTTAACCCCTTGGTTCTTCTGCTTCTTCACTTGAAGTCAGTTAAGGTGAAATACCTGGTTTACAGTGTTACTATGAGACTTATGTAAAATTTCGTGCAAGCACTTTGTAAATCATTATCATTACAGAAGTATTAGTTTTAATTATTAGCAAGTTACTACTTTCCTTAGCTGCATCTTCATGCAGCATATTTTCCCATATTGTCTTTTGATCAGCTACTGCTTAACATTAATCAGGTGTTGGACGTCGTTTCATCCCTTACCTGGGTCCCTTTCAGCTGAAGAAAGTAGCCATTTGCTGCTCTCCTACCCCATTTAGGGTACTCATGAGGAACTTTAGGATATATGGTTTTTGGTTTTCTTGCAGTGCTTGATGCAGCTCATCATCGACATTGGCCTGGAGTACTGAAGGTGGTATCAGGATGCCACATATCCTTATTTCAGATTCCATTACCAGAAGATGGAATGCAATTTGGAGGATCAATGAGCTTGCATGGAAATCATATGACACTGGCTTGTTTTCATGGCCCAAATTTCCGTTCAAAATCTTGGGCCCTTTTTCATTTAGAAGAACCAAATATTGCTTTTTGGACCGAAGCTCAGAAAATCTGGGAAGATGGTAAACTGACACATTTCCAGCTTTTACTTTTTCCTATCTTCTGATATGATTATAAAAGACAAGTAATTTTCCTTTCTCATATATCTTTTGTCTGTTTATATATTTCTGAAGTCCACCTATCTTTGTTATAGTGTATCTGACATGTGAAGGAGTTCTCTGTCAATATGTCAATATCTATAATGTCTGGAACATGTTAAAGAAATTATTTCTGAACTTACTGTCTCACTCCCTGTTTCTTACTTAGGCAATTCAGATTTCTGCTGCTGTGGCTAGCCATAGCCATAATAATAGTTATCCTTCATCTTTCTTATAAAAGCACACGGAGGTAGTTGAGGAAATGATTTGCCAGTCAAGACTATCTTATAAAGCTTTTGCTAGTTACAACCAAAAGAAACAAGAACTATTTGTGAATTATTTGTTTTTTGTTTTGTTTTTCTTCTCATTTATTTGTTTTTGCTTTTGTTTTTGTTTGTTTTTTTTTAGTTGTCATCTCACTCTGTTGCCCAGGCTGGAGTGCAGTGGCACACTCACAGCCACCCCAGCATCAACCTGCTGGGCTCTGGCAATCCTTCTGCCACAGCCTTCCAAGTAGCCAGAACTACAGGTGTGCACTACAACTGGCTAATTTTTTATTTATTGTAGAGACGAGGTCTCGCCAAGTTGCCCAAGCTGGTCTTGAACCCCCAGGATCAGGCAATCCACTTGCCTCAGCCTCCCAAAGTGTTGGGATTACAGGCTGAGCCACTGAGCCCGGCCTATTCTTCATCTTTATAGCCTTCCTATCCATGTGTGACTTAACTAATCTATTGCTCTTAAGCTACAGCTATTTTCTTGGATCTGAATATAGTTTGCTTTAAAAAGCAATTTTTTTTTCCATTTGTCCTAGGCTCAAGTGACCACTCTACATATATTGTGCAAACACTGGATTTTCATCTGGGTCATAACACTATGGTTACCAAACCGTGTGGTGCTTTGGAAAGTCCTATGGCAACAATAACCAAGATAACAAGGCGCCGCCATGAAAATCCACCCCATGGAGTAGCAAGTGTGAAAGAATGGTTCAATTATGTCACAGCTACAAGGAATGAAGGTTACAATTTTGAGTCTTTGGAGAGATGTATTCAGTTTTTTCTATTTTGGGTTCTGTTGACTATGTTTAAAATTTAAGTGGAGGTGGCGTTTTCGTTTCCTTAAACAACTTTCATTTCACTCCTGCTTACACAAGTAATGTTAGTTCACTACATGATTCACCATCCTGGAAGTGCAACTTCTTATAGACTCAAGTTATTTTAGATGTATTTAAAAACATTCAAAATAAAATTTGTTTTGTTTTGTTTTGTTTGAGTTGGAGTCTCGCTCTATTGCTCAAATTGGAGTGCAGTGGCACGCCCACAGCCACCCCAGCATCAACCTGCTGGGCTCAGACGATCCTTCTGCCTCAGCCTTCCAACTACAGGCACATGCTACCACGCCGGCTAATGTTTTGATTTAGTGTAGAGATGAGGTCTTGCCAAGTTGCCCAGGCTGTTCTCGAATCCGAGGGCTCAGGCAATCCACTCACTTCGGCCTCCCAAAGTGCTGGGATTACAGGCTTGAGTCACCACACCCAGCCAAAATTGGTTTTAAATAAATTAAGTTTATTATATTGGGGAATATTTTGGAAATTTTTGGAAAATGACCTTGGGAAAATATTCTTGTAGAAATGCTAAAAAGTAGAGGTTTGGGGAAGTTACTACACACCCAAATAATGGAATGCCACAGACGTAACGTTGAGGATGGCTGGAACAAAATTAAAGTAAATAATATTATCTCTATCAATTTGTCAGTTTAAAAAGAGTGCTTTAGATGAGTGTCTTCATTTTATGAGATATACTAGTCTTGTGATGATGTGGTCACAGTAACTCTTATTTCATAGTGGTTTTGGGATTTGAGTTTACAGTATTGCTTTTACTAGTTGTTCCATGTATTGGAAAACTAACTAGATTAAGACATGTTGAGAACTGAATGTTTTACATATAAATAGCCTTTTAAAAAAATAGAATAGATGATGATTTAGGCCCCACAGGGAATAGTTACCATAGAATAGACAACCAGGGATTAAATAGAGACTGTTAAAAATGTCCTGAGAACAAAGGAGGATAAGAAAGCAAAATAGATGCTAATGCCTGTATTGACTTTTCTACCTTCCAAACAGGACCTACGGGGGGAAAAGAGATCTTTTTTGACTGGACTGTTTTGGGGTGTCTGCTAGCATAATGACCTGCTGTCTGTATGCCTAGAAAAATATTAATTTTTATAAGACATCTGTAGTATAATCATAGCATATAGCTTGAGGAAAATTAGGACTTCTACCTGACTTCAAGATCATGATCCTGTTAAATCCTAAGTCTCTATAAGAGTGAAGTGTCCAATCTATGGAGACCTTTGGCCATAATAAAACTTAAGTGCAGACATGAATTCAGTTGAGAGTAATATTCTTTTTAAAGTCCCAGAAACCAAAACTGGAATGTATTTAGTTTATCGGAATCTCATTATAAAACTTTGGTCTTGAGAATGGTGGTTGATATATACATATATATTCTTTTTTATGTAATTCTTTCCGACTTTTGCAATGATAATAGTTCTGTGTATCACAGTGTCTTGAGCACTGTAGGCTTATCAATGCCTATTGATTTAATTTGACTCTTATTTATCATTATGCATATAGAGCTAAACTTACTCCGTAATGTGGATGCTAATAACACTGAGAATAGCACTACTGTGAAGAATTCTAGTTTGCTGAGCGGATTCAGAGGAGGTTCTAGCTATAACCATGAAACAGAGACTATCTTTGCATTACCAAGGATGCAGCTTGACTTTAAATCCATTCATGTTCAAGAACCACAGGAACCTTCATTACAGGGTATGTGGAAAAACAATCTAAAGTTACTAAGAAGGAATTTCAAACTATTGCTGCCTCCCCATGGGTTAATTCTGTAATGATAATCTAACTAAATTGATTTTCTAGCTCAAATGGATTGATTTTCTTACTAGCTACATGACCTTTGGCAAATTAATTAACCCACTTGTGCCTCTTTCTCCTCAGAAAAATGAAGAAGAATAATTGGACTTTACTTATAGGGCTTTAATAAGGAATAAATGGCATATACAGGTTGAGCATCCCAAATCCAAAAACCTGAAATGCTCCAAAACCCAAAACATTTTGAGCCCCAACATGACATTCAAAGGAAATGCTTATTGGAGGATTTCAGATTTTTGGATTAGGAATACTGAAACCAGTAAATATAATGCAAACATTTCAAAATCCAAAGTTCAAAACACTTCTGGTTCCAAGCATTTTGGATAAGGATATTCAGCCAATACTAGGAAAGTGCTTAATAAACTATCATCATTCTATAAGTCACATACAGATATTGCTCTTTTCTCTATAGTTGCATTTCATGTGGACCTATGTAAATTCGTATTAATGGGAAGAGGAAAACTCTTTTCACTAAATATTATACTGTAAAATAACTATTATTGCAGATGCCAACTTGAAGCCAAAAGTAGAATGTAGTGTGGTGACAGAGTTCACTGACCACATTTGTGTGACTATGGATGCTGAGCTCATCATGTTTCTTCATGATTTAGTGTCAGCTTATCTTAAAGAAAAAGAAAAAGGTGAGTAGAATATTTTCTTTTTTTTCTTTCCAGCTGCTGGAAAGGCAACTATCAATGCCTTATATATGTATTTTTATGGTCTTGTGAGAAAATGAGGGACTTTGTCCTTCTATGAGTTGGAAATAACAGTAAACAACACTAATAGGCCCATATGTGACAGGCTTCCTGAGTCTTTCCTGGATATACAGTACTCTTTTTCTAATCATACCTCACACAGAATGGTGTTGTATACTTTACAAAGTGTTTCTATACACATTATCTTATATACATTTTCAGGTAGATCTTGTAGGAGATTCTTGCAAAGTAGGAAAATATAAGAAAATTTTGCAAATCTAAGTGAAATGACTAAATAAACCACATAATAAAGAAGCTTGAGTTACATACATAAGCATTTTATATACATAAAATTTAGAAAACTAAATTGAATAAGGAGATTAATCTGTTTGGAATGCAGAGAACTTTTTCTTTTATAAATAAGTGATTTAGACCTTGGTGGTGGTATTTTGTTTTCATAAGCTGGCTAACATTGGTTCACTTACTAGAAACTTAAATGTTTGCCCATTAGGAAATATATGGTAGCCCTAATAGCCACCTGAAATTTGTTGACTATATTATAGTACTCTATAGCTATTTAAAAGAATGAGGTGGCTCATAATTTTTACAGCCCAGTCTTCACCTTAAATACCTAAGTTTGTTCAGTGGTACTTGTCAGTCTATATAATAGTATGTGTTAAAATTGGGGGAAATTTGTGAGTATTAATATTGTAATAAATAGAAGCCATCAAACCATTAAAAAAAAAAAAAGGAATGAGGTAGTTCAAATTAAGCCTTACAAATCATTACATTTTAAATGTAGTTATGGTGACAGAGTTCACTGACCACATTTGTGTGATTGTGAATGCATTTTGAAATGTAATGATTTGTAATGCTTCAAAAATACACTGTCACTCATCTAATAAATATGCATTATCAAATATGAATATACAATGGTAAAACTACAGATGTGATTCTTTTTTTTTAACTTTTAAATTTTTTTATTTTAAAATTGTGGGATACAATTTAGGGATATACGAATATTCATTGTGCAGGTACCCTTGTTGATGAGGTGTGTCCCCCTTTCCCCAGGCAGATTTCTACTACTGTCAATCCCACCTCCCCCGCCCCCCACTGCAGTTTCCTGCTACTGTCAATTCTTTTCTTATAGTATTACAGTAGTTGTTCATAGTACACTTATGAGTGAGAACATGTGATACTCAGTTTTCTGTTTCTGTGAAAGATCACTCAGTATTATAGACTTTAATTCCATCCAGGTTGCTGCGAAGTTCATGATTTTGTTCTTCTTTATGGCTGCGTAATATTCCATTATGTATATGTACCACATTTTTTAAATACAGTCCTCTTTTGATGGGCAGCATGGTTAGTTCCCTGTTCTTGCTATTATGAGCAAGGCTGCGATACCATGTGCAGGTATCTTTTTTACAGAGTGATTTGAGTTCTTCCTGGTATATTCCCAGTAGGGGGATTGTGGGGTCATGTGGAAGGTCAATTTTTAGAACTTTCAGGAATTGCCACACTGATTTCCACGGAAGCTGTACTAGTTTACATTCCCACCAACAGTGTAGAAGTGCTCCCTTTTTGCCACATCCTCTCCAGCATCTGTTATTTTTGAATTAATGATGATGGTCATTCTGACTGGAGTTAGGTGGTATCTCAGTGTAGTTTTATTTTGCATCTCCCTGATGACCAGTGAGGCTGAACATATTTTCATGTATCTGTTGGCAGCTCATATGTCTTCTTTTATGAACTGCCTATTCATATCTTTTGCCCACTTGGTAATGGGGATGTTTGTCTTTTTCTTTTCAGCGAGTTTGAGTTCATCATAGATCCTAATGTTAGGCCTTTGTCAGACATGGAGGTGGCAAATATTTTTTTCCAGTCTGTGGGATAGCTTGGAATAAGTGCAATTTGTTCAGGTCCCACTATAACATTGTCTCAATTTTTTCATGAAGAAAAAGTATAAAATTTGTCCTGCAGATATTTCAGAAATAAGATAATCAAAAGACCATGTTGAAAGAATAGCATGCATAGACTGAACTGCTCTTTATTACTATCCAGTCAAGATGTGCCAATAAATTCAGTGAGAGAGTAAAATCATTAATAATGGCTAGGAGAAATCTATCAGACCTCAGATGAAACTTGAAGTAAAATGACTGAAGCCATATAATGGGCATTATATATAACATACAAGTAGATCCAGTCTTCATATACAGCAATAACATACACCAGTCACTGGTAATCCTTTTGTTTTTTTCTCTGCCTTAATATTTAAACTTAATGTAGAAGAAAAACAGATTCTAGATAAACCTGTGACATTCACAGTTACTTTCTAATCTACCTAGATGTGAAAGTCTGCTGGATTTCTCTTCAATATTATATGAGAACTTTGTCATTTTATGAAATATTGTGTTGGTCTCAGTCTGCCATGAGCTATATGTATTTCTTAAAAAAAAAAGTTTGAATATAAGCTGTTGTAAACTATTTCGATAGGGAAAAGGATGGATTTACAATAACAAACTGTTATCTGAGAGGATTTCAGTTATAAAGATATTTTCATAGCTGTAAGAATATTTTGTTACTACAAATGAGAAACAGTTAGTTTTGGCCAAAATACTCAAACATCCTTGAGGAAATTCTTAACGGCATGTAAGAGTAGACCAGAATCAACATGTTCGTAGAACATCGAAATAAATTGTACTACTGTTACGACCATCAATAACAAACAAAAGCCCAGCATCTGAGCAGGCAGTGGAATCTGTGTTCTTACATAGTGTGGTACTACAGCTACATTCCTAGGCTCATTGCCAAACAAGTTGACCAGAGCTACATAATGCATAATCAATTATTTCACATCTAGCTTGTGTCTTGAAACTTCTGCCATAAGAGAAATGCTCTGTTCATTGAATAAGATCATATGAAAGCTACCTATGTCTCAGATTAGATTTTATATATATTTGAAATAGCAAATATTTTTTATATATTTGTGATTTTTTTTAAACTTATCTTTTTATAAAATATTTACTTGGGCATTCAGTATAAAGAGTGAAAAGGCTGCTTACATTAAAAAGCTCCACTTTTTTTAGTGCCACTGTTCAAGCACATACATAACCATTAACATACAAAAACCATTGATTTAGATACTTTAAATGAATTATATGATATATGAATTATATCTCAAAGCTATTTTTAAAAATCATCTACCTTCAACCATTCTTTGGGAAATCTACAGTGGTCAATTTCAGTGCCATATGCCTGCTATTAAATCAGTGATCTCAGTAAATTTTACCTTTAGTGTTGACATTGTTTTTCTCCAAGAAATACCAATAATTGGTACTTATACATGACTTATTTTAAAATATTACTTTCTAAGAAACATAATTAAATGAGAACCAATTATTCTGTTCTTATGGTATTTAAAATGAATTTATAAGATATAATATGAATCTATACTTTCCTTTTAGCCATTTTTCCACCTCGGATTTTATCTACTCGACCAGGACAGAAAAGTCCAATTATTATACATGATGACAATTCCTCTGACAAAGACCGAGAAGATGGCATCACTTATACTACTGTAGACTGGAGAGATTTTATGTGCAATACATGGCATCTAGAACCCACTCTAAGGTAAGTAATGGCTGTACACATTTTACTCATATAGCCTGAGGGATTACCATGAGAAAAAGGTTATAAATAATGTAGGCTAAATTTGATTACCAAAAGATGTATTCAGAATTTAATTGCTTGTAACCTCTACAGCTTCTGATTGCTATTTTTGCTGCTCCTTTGTGCTTTTGTGTTTCTAAGTAAGGCAAAAGAAGCACAAACACTGAGAATAGCTCAGCGCTGATAAGTTGTCCACTGTGTGACATTCTGTCAGCTAGTCACTAAAATATGAGAAAATAACTCTCTTTCCACTGTTGCTGTTACTTTTCACCTCCTCACTAGGATGTCCTTTTCAGGTGTCTGATGTAGCTATAGTAAACTGCTTTGTTACTTAGTTTGGGGAGATGCAGTACGTATCATACATCATTATTAAGGAGCCATTGTACTTTTTCACTGAATGTATGTTATGACAATGTCATAGACTCAGCAATGTCACAATGTCCTTCTGTTGGTATACTGAACAACATAAAACCATACCTAATAGCACTATCAAATCCAGGTTCCCTTATGAAGTCATGTTCTATTATAGTCATGATCCCAATTACATCACCTTGTTTTCATTTCAAAATTTCAAAAATATTTTCTAGTTTTAGTTATAATAGTTGCTATAACTAGTAGTATTTGTTTTTTGTGTCCTTGTTTGTTATTAATACACACAGCTTTCCTATTTTTTTCCCTCTTCTGCTTTAATTAAATTATGACTGTCCATATTCTGGAATAATAGTATTTTTTAAAGTCCATTACACTCCAATACATCATTTTGCATACTGATATAGACTTTATTTAGATAAGATTATTATTCAGATATATTTATGCCACAAAATAATTCCAAAATAAAATCTCCATGATACAATGGACTCTTGTATAAGCAGAAAGAAGTGACCTTGTGTAATTGATTTGTTTTCAATAAAATGTGCTGTAACCATTGGTGCTAATAGTACACATACCTGTGAGAAATAGTAACAGTGTTAAAACATTGCAGAGGTCTAATGTAGAAAACTATTTGTAAAATCTGTTTTGCATTTGTAAATATAAATAATTATAATGGAATTGACTATTTTTTACAGTGAGTATATTTAAATGGAATATACAATGAATTTAGTTTCAAGTGAGTATAAAAATGTTAACCATATTCTTTTTTAGCAAACTAACAAGGGTAACTAGTAAGTAATATGGCATAGTAGTTGAGTGCGTGGTTAAGAGCTCTGGTGCTAAGCCCAGCTGTATTGCAGAGTAGTTGGCTGAGGTAGGCCAAAAGACATAACCCCTTCTCTCTATGCTTCAGTTGCCTGATGTGAAAAATTTGGAAAATGATATCACCTACCTTGTAGGATTGTTACATTGGTTAAGTGACTTCATCAATGCAAATGCATTTGAGGAGATCAGTGGTTAAACACTCGCTACCTGAGTTTAGGACCAATTAAAACAGTGAGAGAAAAGCAGGCATAAGTCAAACTGACACTTTTAATACTGATAAAGCTGATAGCAGAATGTGGTTTGGATATAGGGCAACAGTGGCTTTCTACTACCAAGTCCAGATTTGGTCTTACCTACAGGACCTCAATGATGCAGAACTTCATGGAGGGGAGGTGGCTAGAGTTATACAATCTGTACTCAGCCACAGACAGCACTGAATGCTCTCCAGATGTTTAGGGGCTTGCCCTTGAAAAACCGGTAGCACGGAGGAGCAGACTAAAACGAGTTACACTAAGACAAAGAGGGAGAAGGGCTCTTTTAACCACAGTACTCAGATCCTCTGTTGACGTTGCTGATCGGATAAATCAGTACAGGGGCAGAGGAAGGCCAGGAGTGTTTCACTAATATTTGTTTCTCCATATGAAAGGAAATATCAGAAATGAGAAAAATATTCTCCAAACATGTTTAGCACATAGCATTCAGCCTTTTTTCCTCCTACTATGCCATATGCTTGTGAAATCATACATTAACTAGGAGTTCTTTTAAAAGCTCAAGATGACTATATAACAGACCTAAAACAAATTAATCAGGATGAAATTCAGTAAACACTATTGCTGTGTGTAGGGTGTTAAGGATACTTAGGATCACATATATTTTTTTTATTGTTGTTGTAGCAAATCCAGGAATTATAGGCTCAATCATTCAAATGTACCTACTAAAAGTATTTTGTCCTGAATATATTATGAAGACTTAATGAAGTTCTTGACCAACCTTTAGGACTGTGCTAGGGCATTATGCCCCTTATTAATAACTAATTATTATTTTAGATTAATTTCTTGGACTGGAAGAAAGATTGACCCAGTAGGCGTTGATTATATTCTTCAAAAATTGGGCTTTCATCATGCCAGGACTACTATTCCTAAATGGCTTCAGAGAGGAGTCATGGACCCACTAGACAAGGTTCTGTCAGTTCTTATCAAAAAGCTTGGTACTGCACTACAGGACGAAAAGGAAAAGAAAGGAAAAGACAAAGAAGAACACTAAAAATGTTATTTGATCTGTGAACAAATTATGATTGTGTCCGTTAAGTTTTATTACACTGGAGTGTTATTCTTTTTTAGTATACTTTTAAATATAACTTTAAAATAATTCTAACTTTGTGGCCATTATATTAAAAGTTTGTAAGTTAACCTGCTTATTCTAGTTCCACCATTCTGTGTACTATGAAGTATTGCATGATAATGTAAATTTTGTGAAAAACTAGATTAAAATATATAAATCTACTTATTAGGGTTTATAATTGTATTATGTGCAATATGATTCCTGCATCTTTAAAGTATTTGCAGAATAACTGTGAATTTTTTTGTTATTGGCCATAACTTTTAGAAAAAAAATCTTGTTGATAATGTGATTTTTGGGGGGTCATTAATCTTTTTTTAACATAAACTTGTATAAATGCCTATTTGTATATAGCTTGAGTAATTGTGATATGATTATATACACTAAAATATTATTTGTAACTATTGTAATAAAATCACAATAATGGCTTCAGTCTGTAGTTGTTTTTGAATCTTTTTCTTCTTTGGTAGCTTATGTTATAATTAACAGATGTCCATACTGCATTACAATTATCAGATGTTTTCTTAGAAGATGATTAATATTTATAAAATTTTTTTAAAGGACTTACAGTCATCCCTCCTGTATCTGTATCTCCATGGGTTCTACATCTGTGATTTCAATTAACTGCAGATCAAAAATATTTGGGGGGAAAAAAATCCCATAGAGTTCTAAAAAGCAAAACTTGAATTTTCTGTGTGCCAAGTACTACATTAATTCCACACAAGTATGGTGATGAGTAGGTACTGTATCCAGTATTATAAGTAATCTAGAGATGATTTAAAGTACTCAGGAGGATATATGTAGGTTGTATGCAAATATTACGCCATTTTATATAAGGGACTTGAGTGTCAACAGATTTGGTATCTGTGGGAGGTCCTGGAAACAATCCCCCATGGACACCGAAGGATGATTGTATTTATAAAAAAGTAACTCAAGGAAGATGCAGTCAGGGAGAGGCAAACCAGAGGCTTCAGAAACACTAGGCAGTGTTCTATTTTGTAAGTTACTGGTGTTATAATATATTCCTTATATATGTTTTGTATGTATTTATGCCTATGGAGGTATATCTTATATGTATATATGTAAAATGTACATGAGTGAGTAAGTAAAATAAAATGGATTTAAAACAGCAAGATCTAAAATAATATTCAAAGGTAGCTATAATGTTAATTACCTTGGATTGAAATCTGGCCAAGTCCCTACAGTCAGTTTAAAGATTGCGTAAACAGGGAAATTGAAGAACCTGGAGCTAGAAAAGACCTCAAGAAAGCCTCTGGTGCAGATTCTTTTAAGTAAATGAGACAGTTTTATTTCTGACAGATTAAATAATAACAAAAAACCTCCACAAGAGCCAAGGTACTTAGCCAAGTATATATCTAGTGAGTGTTGGTAGGGGAATTAAGATTTGCTGTCTAATGCCACACAAAAATTGAGTAACACAACTAAAACCCTAGTGTTGAAGTCCTAACTTTCTATTCTTTCTGCTAGACTATCTTATCTGTCATATTCTGATTTCTGAATCCCACCTCCCCAGCTCACCCCTAGAGTTGATGTCTATAATTGCATTCACTCCATTGGTCAAGCTTCCCAGAGAAACAACTTCCAAGTCTACATTCATTCTAGTGTCTAAAATAACACTGTCAGAAAGTTATTTTATATAACAAAATAACTAAAAATCAAAGAAATTAGTTCCCTATGTGAATCCCATTTTAGGTATCAATTATCTGCTTCAAATAAACTATGCCAATAGTTCTAAATGATACAAAGTTCCCATGCTTTCCAATATTGTTGCCATCCTTACAAAAAGTGACAAGTATAAACTCACCCTATTTTGGTACTTACTGTGATAATGTTATAAAAAGAAAGAGGCAAATTGAATCTATTCAAAATTTCTATGACTGGTGGACAAAGTTATGAAAAAAGTAGCATGTGTACTGGTTAAGAATGTAAATCAGTACAAACCCCCCCCCCCCGCCCGAAGGACAATTACTTAATAGCTATCAAAATAACAAAGGCCTGTAGTTACTTACTAAACAGTTTCACTACTGGATACGCAGTACTAGCATGTGTGTGAGATAATTATATAAGCATGCTCACTGAAGTATTCTTTACAATAAATGGTTGGAAACAGTTCAAATGCCCACCAATAGAAGAGAGGTTAAATAAAATATGACAGATCCGCTCAGTGGAATAGTACACAACTGCAAAAGAAAGAACAAAGTTTCATTGTTAAATGAAAAAAAAAAGGTACAGCCAACTGTCTCGATTACAAAGTTTCTAAGTGGTTTATTAAAGTTACTTTTTTTAGTATTACGTACCTTGTTCTATTCCAGTAACTTGCATGACAACTGTAGTTTCAGTAAAGTAACAAAATACAAAGATTTTTGTTCTCCTATATGTAAAGTTTGTACTTCTAAGTTCAGTAGAGATTTGTGATTTGCAAACTATCTGTAGTGAACAATCCTTTTCTTCTTTTTTTTTTGAGTTGGAGCCTCCATTGCCCAGGCTGGAGTGCATTGGCATGCTCACGGCTACCCCAGCGTCAACCTGCTGGGCTCTGGCAATCTGTCTGTCTCAGCCTTCCAAGTAGCTAGAACTACAGGTGCATGCTACCACACCTGACTAATTTTTTATTTTTTGTAGAGACGAGGTCTTGCCAAATTGCCCAGGCTGGTCTCTAACTCACGGGCTCAGACAATCCACTTTCCTTGGCTTCCCTAAGTGCTGGGATTACAGGCTGAGCCACCAAGCCCGGCCTTTTTCTTTTTTTTTTAAGCAGGATTTATTGAATGGGCAGAAAAGCTCCCATAGCAGGAGGGGACCCGAGGTGGTTGCCCGTGAATAATTCTTTTAAAAAACTATTCTGATGTAAAACAATCATAAAATACAGTAAGAATTTAGAATCCATTATTAAAAATGAAAAATTAAAAAATATCAATACAAAAATACAAGCTCAAGTTTTAAATTATGAGATTCAATTTTGTTATTAGATTCAAATGTCTATCGATTGCTATAAGAATTTCTAAACATGTACTTTCAATTTCTGTGCTTGTCACAGAACAGTAACAATTCCTGGAGTATTCTCAGCTTATGAACTATAAATAGGCTTGCTTTAGAATGTTCTCTGTCTTCACTATAGAGTGTTACCTTCTAAAGTTTAATAGAAGAAACTCAATTACTGTGTGGACTGGCCATTTTGTATGACAACTGATAGTGCCATACTGAGATAGTGCTTCTGCACAGAGCTAGATACTCACATACTTGTGTCACTGGCACATATTCTAAATGAGCTAAGGAGAACCTCTAATTTTGTTTTTCATTTGAGTATTAAAGTTTTTTTGTTTGTTTGTTTTTGGAGTCTCACTCTCACCCAGGCTGGAGTGCAGTGTCACACACGCGCACGGCTACCCCAGCGTCGACCTGCTGGGCTTTGGCGATCCTTCCGCCTCAGCCTTCCAAGTAGCTGAACTACAGGTGCACACTACCACGCCTGGCTAATTTTGTTGTTGTTGTTGTTGTTGTTTATTGTAGAGATGAGGTCATGCCAAGTTGCCTGGGCTGGTCTCAAACCCATGGGCTCAGGCAATCCAAAGTGCTGGGATTACAGGCTGAGCCACTGAGCCCGGCCAGTATTCAAGTATTAAAGATTAGAGTATGTTTAACCAAGAGTAACTGATGGATGGCTATCTGATCCTCATTTGAGCAATACCCTGTAAGTTCTGGTTTTGTAAGTTTTGTCTCCCTTACATTTTTAGGTAAGAGAGTCAAGCAACTCAAGGCCAGGAAAGGTTTTGCACTCAAATTCAAACAGCTTGTTCAAACAATGACACTTAACAAACTTAGGAAAGCTCTCACAGATCTATCAGATGTCAGAAGACATTTTTTGAATAAGGTGCTATTAAAAAGCATCTAAATGAGCAAAAGTTGTCAGGAATAACAGTAAGTAGATCTCGGTTGTTAGATGTATACCTGGTAGTCTACATGAGGGAGTGCTGTTAGGAAGGTAGTAACAAACTCGGGCTCTCAAAATACTGGTTTACTAGTCAGATCATCAAGTCACCTGCCAAGTGAGATGGTATGGAACAGACACAAAAGTTGCTTAACTAATCATCCTCGATAAACTTTTACTGTTTCCATTTGGTGAGGGACTTCTACCAGAATAATAACAGTTTCTCTCCCAACCCCTTATTCACTCCTTCCAAAATGATTTAATCTGTTTGGCAATCTGAGACAAGAAAATGAGCTCAGCCTCTTCCAGTTTTCACCTTTTGAAGCAAGCCTGACTACAAGGATAATACAATTCCAATCTTCTTTCTTGTGCATGTTTTAAGGAGCAACAGAATTTCTCTAGCTTGCATTGATAAGCTTGTCTAGTTAGAAAGCATCAGCAACCCCACTTAATCACACACCTTCCAATTTAGACGATTTAAGCAATAAAGCTTTTTTGTTTTTAGCTCTGTACCTCCGATACCTGTGTCCCTCAGTTCCAACCTATGGAGAGGAGAAAGCAAATGATATTGATTCCTCAAGCATCAAACATGAGCAGTAAAGTTTTCTGTTAAACACTTTACCATTACTCTTTCCTGTTAACACGTTTAATTGCTAACATAATGAAAATTTACCTACCTTACACTGAAAGAAAGCTGATTCCCATGGGTTTCACTAGTTTTATCATAACCCAGATGCAGCTGGACTTACAGAATGGTGGAGTAGCCTACTGAAGAGTGAGTGGTTCTTCAAACTGGGGTACTGTCCTGTAGGCTATCGTAGGTGTGCTAAACTAGTGATCAGTACTCATACTGTTTTCCCCATAAACACAATACATCGATCAGTCCAGTAACTAAGGGCAGAAGGAGGAAATGCCACCTCTCACTGTTTCAAGGGGGATTAAAAATTGTGTACTTATTCTTACACATTTAAACATCAGTCACCTTCAAAGTACTCTTCCTTTAATGCAATATGCCTATCGAGACACTTTTTCCACTGCTCAAAACAGTTTTGGACTCATCAGTTTTGAAGTCTTTTAGTGCTTCTGAAATTTTTTTTGTCTCACCTGTACTACATCAGCAAAACGTTTCCCTTTGAGGATTTGTTTTCATCAGGGAAACAAAAGTCACTTGGGGTGAGAACAGGTGAATAGGTAGGGTGGGGCACAGGACTTACGCTGGTTTTGGTCAAAAACTGCTCAACACCTAGAGCAGTGTGGGCAGGTGCATTAAGTCACCCATCAAGAAATGAACGTGTTGAAAGAATGTCCAAAAAAGACACCAAAAATTCACCGAAGCCAAACTCAGACTCTCACAATACTAGCTGGTACACTGATGCTGATGGGTTCCTAGAACACTTACCTAGTAGGGGAAGTCTATAGTACAAGGGCCTCACCTTTCAAAAGATAATTTGGGTTTTTTGGGTTCCCCCCTCCTATATCTAAAAAAGCGCTTTCAAAATGCATGTTTTCTGTCCAGTTCTGCTGGCTAGAGCTCTTAGTATTTAAAAAGGAATGTTTTCACTCAGGACAATTGTCTCATTAAATTTGAATCTGAGGCTGCTACCTAAGAATTTCGGTTTTCAGATTTCAATTTATTGAACTGTTTAAAAAGTGCTGGCTTTTGTAGTGACAGACTTTAATCATCAGGGGGAAATAGGACTACTGCCACACAACAGAAGCAGGCAGAAGCCTGAATGGCTCCAAGGTGATCCCTTAGTGCTCCTAAACTAGTGGCTGAATATGTATAGCAATCATATGCATATCCATTAACATTCACATGTCTCAAAAACAAAGACTGGATTATGTAAGAAGATATTCTCCATGAGCATTCTACCATCTATCCAAATTTTGTTCAACTTCTATCATAGAAGATGTATATGTTAAATTCTATGACATTTATCTTTAAAATTTAGTACTTACTCATATGTGAAATAATACCAAACATTTACTGGGTAATGGGTACTGCTGTTTATAACAATTAATATATTCCTCTCTCCCAGCAACAGTCTGAAATGGATAATATTGTGCTCACTTAGCAGATGAAGAAATAGATGCTCAGAGGGCCAAGTAATTTGACTACAATTAAATTTTTTCAGGTCTCTGACTGCAGCCTTCTCAGTGAGACTTTCCTTGAGTATCCTATCTGAAATGTCAACTCTCTTCCCTATGAATATTATATATCCCTCTTCTCTGCTTTGTTATTTCTTTCTGGCACTTGTCACTAACATACTATACAATTTTACTTACTTTTTCATCGTGTCTCACACTAGAAGGTAAGTTCCATGAAGGTGAAGATTTTTTTCTATTTTGTTCACTGTTTTATCCCTAGCACCTAGAATCGTGGCATATAGTAGAAACTCAATATATTTGCTGGATAAATTAATGAATGAATTAACAGCTAAGCCTAATACTTAACTACTATCTAATGTTGCCTATCACATATATTTATATCTTCACTTCTTTCTCACATCTAAATAATTTTATTTTTAATAAATGTGATATATCAAATAAAATTAAGGAAAAAATCATATGATCATCTCAACAGATGCAAAAAATGCATCTGATAAAATTCAGCATCTCTTTATGATTAAAAACCCTAACAAACTAGGTGAAAGAAACACACCTCAAAATAATAAAGACCATGTATGACAAACCCACAGCCAACATCATACTGAACAGAGAAAAGTTGAAAGCTATTCCTTTAAGAACTGGAACGAGACCAGGGTGCTCACTTTCATCACTCCTATTCAAATTAGTACCAGAAGTCCTAACCAGTGCAATCAGGCAAGAGAAGGAAATAAAAGACAATCATATTGGACAAAAGGAAGTGAAATTACCTGTTTTCGGATTATATGATCTTATATCTAGAAAACTCCAAAGATCCCATAAAAATTCTTAGATTTGATAAATGAATTCAGTAAAGTTTCAGGATGCAAAATCAATGTACAAAAATCAGTGGTATTTCTATATAGCAGTAATGATCAAGTTGAGAACCAAATCAAGAAGGCAATCCCTTTACAATAGCTACACACACACACACACACACACACACACACACACACACACCCCAAAAGTCCTATAAATATATTTAACCACAGAGGTGAAAGATCTCTACAAGGAAAATTACGAAACACTGAAGAAAAAATTGAAGGTGGCACAAATGAAAAAACATCCCATGCTCATGGATCAGAAGAATTAGTATCATTAAAAATGATCATATTACCAAAAGCAATCTACAGATTCAGTGTAACACCTATCAAAATACCAGTATCATTTTTTCACAGAATAAAAGTTCCTAAAATTCATATGGAACCCAAAAGGGGTCCAAACAGCAAAGCAATCCTAAGCAAAAAGAACAGAGTTGGAGGCACCACACTATCTGACCTCAAGTTATACTACAAGGCTATAGTAAGCAAAACAGCATAATATTGATACAAAAAGAGACACAGATATCAATGAAACAAAAAAGAGAAAACATAGAAAAAGTCATATATCTATCTATAGTCAACTGATCTTTGACAAAGTTGACAAGAATATACACTGAAGAAAGGACACTCTTTTCAATAAATGGTGCCGGGAAAATTGGATTGCCATATTCAGAAGAATGAAACTGGACTCTCACCACATACCAAAATCAACTCAAGATGAATCAAAGTCTTAACTATTAGACCTGAACTATAAAAATACTGGAAGAAATCCTAAAAAAAACCTCTCTGGACATTGGTCTAAGAATTTATGACAAGGATCTCAAAAAACACAGACAACAAAAGCAAAAATATACAAATTGGACTTAATTAACCTAAAAAGCTTCTGAACAGCACAACAGAGTGGACAACCTGAAGATTGGGAAAAAATATTTTCAAGCTATCCATTCAACGAAAGACTAATATCTAGATTTACCAGAAACTCAACAACAACAAAACCCACAAATAATCCCACAAAAAAGTGGGCAAAAGACACAGACATTTTTCAAAAGATACACAAAAAAAAGTATGTAGATTTCTCAAAGAACTAAAAATAGAACTATCTTGCAATCCAGCAATCCTACTACTAGATATCTATCCAAAGGAAAAGAAACCATTATACCAAAAAGATTCCTGCACTTACATGTTTATCACTATTTACAATAGCACAAATATGTGCAACCTAAGTGTCTATCAACAAATGATTAGATAAATAAAATGTGGTGTATATATCAATGGAATATTACTCAGTCACAAAAAAGAATGAAATCATTTATTTTGCAGCAACATAGATGGAACTGAAAGTCATTGTCTTGAGAGAGGGCATTATCTGAAGAGAGACAGGCAAAGTGATACTTGGGCCAGCAATTCAACTATTGTCCTTCTCTCTTCAGAGTAAGGCTTTTATTCCTCAGGAGACATACAGAATATGGGTGCTTACAGGTAACAAAGGTGAATTCAGAGAAAGCTTCCCCCGTGGCAAAGGATGAAGACAGGAAGCCACCACTCAAGCTCAGACCAGACCCATGGCCTCTATATTTCCTAAGGGATTAAAACTTTAATCTGCAGAAGGATGGGTAACAGAACCATCACCTAAAGCAGCTGGTGGAAACTCACTGTAGATGGAGGAGAATAAAAAAAGAAAGCTCTGTCCCAGGGAGACAGACAGGAATACCCACTGCCTTGGCATTTTATCAGGAGGAGGAGCAGGAACACTTGTGGACAACTATGATATAGTCAGAAACTTGGGTCTATATAAAAACATGAGGAGTGTTAAAAGGGTTAAATAAAAGTGTTGAGAATAAATATTCAAGATGCAGCCTGGGAGAACACGTTTGCAAAATATATGTCCAATAAAAGTTTTGTAGAGAGAACATGCAAATATTCTTGAAGCTCAACATAAGAAAAAAAGCCAGTAAGAAAATGGGCAAAACCCTTGAACTGACACTTAACTGAGGAAAGCATATGGACAATAAAAACTGTATAAAGCAAAAATTGTAACAATGTATTGTTTATAGCATAATTTTTGCTTTATAATCATCTTTTTGAACAATTAAAAACAATTTCTGCTATCCCTATGAACAACCACTCATGATCAAAAATCTTCATCAAATTAGGAACAGAAGGATACTTCCTTAGCCTTAATAAGAGGTATCTAGCCTTATAGCTAACATGGTGAAAGACTAAATTATTTCCCTCCAAAGAACAGGAAAGAATGGTCTGTCTCACTACTCAACACAATATCACCCTAGAAGTCCTAGACAATATATTAAGGCAATATAGACTGCAATGTTCAATTAATTTTTCACAAAGATACAAAAGCAATTCAATGGAGAAAAGAAATCTTCTCAAATGGTGCTTGAACAACTGTTTGTCCACAGGCCAAACAAAAAACAAACAAAAACAAAAACAAAAACCATAAACTTAACACATTCCTCACACCTCATAAAAAAATTAACTCAAAACAGCAAAATGGTTCATACTCCTAAACGTCTAGAAGACCACATAGGAGAAAATGTATGATCATAAAAGAAAAAAATTATAAATAAGACTTCATCAAAATTTAAAACTTCTACGCTACAAAGACACGGTTAAGAGAATAAATACTCAAGATTAAGACTTGGAGAACGTGTTTGCAAATTGCATATCCAATAAAGGTTTTGTATAGAGAATACACAAGTATTTGTGGATCTCAATATGAAAAAAGCCAATTAGAAAATGAGAAAAACCCTTGAGCTGACACCTAACCAAGGAAAGTATATGAAAAACAAAGATATGAAAAGATTCTTAACATTATTAATCATTAGGGAGATGAATATTAAAACCACAACTAGATACCTATTATAACAGCTAAAACAAAAGTTAAAAAATGAACAAAAATGTATGATGGCAAGGATGCAGAGCAATAGAAATTTTCAGTCATTGTTGGTGGAAATGCAAAATAGATACAATCACTTTGGAAAAAATATGGCAGTTTCCTATAAATATATTCTTACCATATGACACAGCAATCCCACTCCACAGCAATCCCACTCCTTGCCCAAATGAACTCAAAATTTATGTACACAAATGTTTATAATAGCTGTATTCATAATTACCCCAAAATGGAAACAACCAAGATATCTTTCAACAGGTGAACATATAACTTCTGCAACAAAATGAAGCTACTTATTCACCCAAACATGGATGAATCTCAAAAGTGTTTTTACATGAGAAATAATCCAGATCCAAAATGTTACCTACTATATGCTTTCATTTATATAACATTATGGAAAAGGAAATACTATGGGAAAGGAAGCAAATCAATGGTCACCAGGAGTTGGGAGAGAGAAGAGGGGGCAACTATAAAAGGACCACATGAGGAAAATTTTAGGGTGGGCAAACTGTTCTGTATTATAATATTGTGGTGGTAGATACCGGACCATGTATTGGTTGAAACCCGTAGAATTGTTAAAAACAAACAAACAAACAAACAAAAAATGGACCTAAGTCACATTGGGAAACTGTTTTTACTAGATAAGGTAAGATTAAAGAAAAAGAGAAACACTCTACTTTCATTGGTACATTTGTTTCTCACAAGGGTACGGATTAACCAACATGCAATACTACACTTTCTGACAAATTTTAGGTATTGCCAGATTTCTCATTATCAGAGAAAGAAATCCCAAGTAAGCAAGGGTAAAGCAAGAATGCATTATGTGGTACTGGGTTACAGTCAAAGTTATAAGTATAAAGTCATTTTTATATATAACTATATACAGACATATAGATGTGTCTGAATACAAGTTAGATTACACAAATATAGTTCTTAGCTCCGCACAGGCAACAAGCACACCCAGTACCTAGATTTAGTTTCTAAATACCTATCTCTAGTAAAATAACCAGGGCTTCCTGACCAATTTTAGGTCTAGTGCAGTACCAGAAAGCAATCCTTATTTTTAAAATAATAGAGAGGAACAGGTAAACATTTCAAAGGGATAGGAGCCAACCTGAAAGAGCTCCCAACAGCAACGTTGAAATAATTTAAGCAAAAAAATAATGACAGTATTGAGTTATACTCAAATAACAGGATAAATAATATCTATGACCACATGCTGGAATAAAGAAATGATTGATAAAGGAATAAAACAAATCTTTCTTAACAGAATTCCAAATACTAAGTACAGAAGGAAAGAGGAAAACAGAAAACCATCATTAGAACACCACAGTAATAACTGCTTTGGGCAAGCTCCAAAGATGAATGCTAAAATGAATGGGTGAAACGCCAGGGTGAAACAGGGTATTCGCATAGCCTCAAATTATCTCCCCCATCAAATATTAATTAATATAGTGGTTTTAACAAATGTCCACATATTTTGTGACACTCCTCTCTTCGGGGGATGGACCTCTAGTTCCCACTCTTTGTGTATAAGCTGGACTTCCTTCCAACAAAACAATTTTAGGAAAGGGAAAACAATTTTACAGAGGAAAAACCTGGCAAACACGACTTTAACCAAGTCATCAAGATTAACATCATCAGTTATACTCGTCGTTATTATGTATTTCCTGATATTCCCTGAGAAGTGAACTTCATCTCCCCGAATATCTGTAACTCTGTATAATCAGGAGAAGACATCAGGCAGACTCAAATTTAGGGCCATTATACAAAATACCTGACCAGTATTGTTTGAAATCATCTAGGTCAAAAAAAAACAAGACTGAAAAACTAGCACAGACTACGGGAGACTTAGGAAACATGACCATTAGATGCAATGTTAACCTGAATCCTGTAACAGAAAATGGACATGGGTTGAAAACCTGGTGAAACCCAAATAATGTGTACACATAGTTAGCAGTGTTGTCCCAATGTTAATTTCTTTTATTTTTTTTTTGAGTTGGAGTCTCACTTTGTTGCCCATGCCTGGAGTGCAGTGGCATGCTCAGAGCCACCGCAGCCTCAACCTGCTAGGCTCAGGTGATCCTTCTGTCTCAGCCTTCCAAATAGCTGGAACTACAAGCACATGCCACCACACCCAGCTTATTTTTTTTTTTAATTTATTGTAGAGATAAGGTCTCACCATGTTGCCCAGCCTGGTCTCAAACTGTGGGTTCAGGCAATCCTTTCACCTCAGGCTCCCAAAGTGCTGGAATTATAGGTGCTATTCATAAAGCCCAGCCCCAGTGTTAATTCTTAGTTTTGATAAATGTGCCATGGTTATGTGAGAAAAGTAACAAACATCTGCCTCAGGCCAGCCATTAATTCGTCCCTTGCTCTGAAGCCATGTTTGGCTTGTCAGCATATCTTTACAAACCCCAAACTGACTGACCACAGCCCTCTGGAGGAATGCCCTGAAGACAACAGCAGGATAAAGTGCAGGTTCCCACATCCCTTGCCTTAATCACTACATTTGGAAAAAAGATAAGTTCATTAATCCTAGCCCTTACCCTTTCCTGTACATAAGATAACATCTGACAGAATTAATGATTATGCCTCTGTAATCTATAACTGACGTACTTTTGCATCCAAACTTTGATGAAATTTTGCCCTACTGTAACTTCTGAGCACATGCAGAACCTCCACCACCTGATAAACTATGGGCTGAAATACTGCTTTGGGGCAGTCTAACAAAAACTCTGTGAAGGACTCTCCCAGGTGTAATCTTCGGTAAAGTTCTGAATAAAACTAAATTTAATTCTTTAAAAGTCTGATTTTTTTTCTGTAGTTGGCAAATATGTAAAACAACACTAAGGGATAGTGGGTGAAGGGAATGAAGGGACTCTACTATTTTTATAATTATTTTGTAAATCGAAAATTACTTCGAAATAAAACATAACATATATGTTAGTAGAGAAATTGTTACCTCATTCCTTTTACTCTTGAGCTTCTATTTCCATTCTATGTCTCCCCCAAATTTGATACTAATGTAATTACATTTTTGTACAGAGAAACTTTTTTGTTATCCTTATAATTCTTGACAACTTCTGAATATCTAAATTTCCTATAAACAGAAATCTCTAAATGTTAAGAAAAAAATTTTGAATTATCATTGAAATTACTAATGGGCATTCGATCAAAGCAACATAATACATTTTAATAATCACTAGAGAAAGCACTTTTATTGAAAATGTATTGGTTAATGAGAACGATGGGGCTGTTTTCTTCCAATTAACCCGTGTATTTGTGGTTTCATGTTACTTCTTGCTACAAGGAGATAGATGACCACCCACGCCATTGTTTTTTTCCTTCCTTTTTTTTTTAAGAGATGGGGTTTCTCTCTGTTTCTCAGGCTGGACTCAAACTCCTGGGCTCAAGTCATCCTCCTGCCCCAGCTTTTCGAGTATCTGGGACTATAGGTGCAGGCTTCCTTTTTTCTTTCTTTCTTTTTTTTTTTTTGAGTTGGAGTCTCATTCCATCGCCCAGGCAGGTTGGTGTACATGGCACATTCACAGCCACCCCAGCGTCGCCCTATTGGCCTCCGGCGATCCTTCCTCCTCAGCCTTCCAAGTAGCCAGAACTACAGGTGTGCTACCACGCCCGGCTAATTTTTTGATTTATTGTAGAGATGAGGTCTCGCCAAGTTGTCCAGGCTGTTCTCGAACCCGTGGGTTCAGGCAATCCCCTCAACTTGGCTTCCCAAAGTGCTGGGATTACAGACTGAGTCATCTAGCCCGGCCATTTCTTACTTCTTATAAAGGAGATTTACACCTTATTTAACTCCTGAGAAAACTTATACATATACAAAAGTACACGGGCATTAAAATTTTTGTTATATCAACGTCACCCAATTCTTCAGATTCCTTCTTGGTTACATGCCAAAACTTGTTGAGCGACTTAGTAGTAAAAATACTTTCAACGATCTATCAGCTACGCCTTCCAACCTCTAGGAGGACAAGGAATTGAAAACATCCACAGTGGATTTGTCACCCAGACATGAGAGCCATTTGTTCTCAACCACACCAGCTGGTTTCACGACTGCTATTGGCTCCAATGGTCAAGCTTCAAGTCTAAGGTGGTTTCCGTGAAGGCCAAGACTTCTCCTCCGGCACCTTCTCAGTGTTTTCCTCTCTCGGGGACCCCTAGGGCAGCCCCCAAACACTGAAAAGACTCCAGGTGTAGAACTTCAGTATAGACAACCGTCCGCACAGGGCGACACGGGGCGGAAAGCGAAGGGACCAAGCTGCGCGAGTTTACCTGACTTCTCCAGCAAAGTACACGTCCAGGGACACCGCGACCTCGTGCTCCGAGCACGGGTCAGGGCTGCAAAAGCTGCAAAAGCGTCCGACGCCCAGTGTCCCTTCTTCAGTGACGCAAGACGCCGAGCGCGGCCGGCAGGACGCTGGCTTGGGCACGGGGGAGGGGCGCCGACCGCGAGGACGGTTGGTGATTGGATGAAGCGGCGCAGGGGTGCCTGCCAGGCCCTGCAGGGGCCGCGCGAGGCCGCTCTCGGAAGACGCTGCGCTGACCTCGTGACCCCGACGTAAAGCGGCCTAAAGCCGCGGAAGGCAGCGGAAGGCAGCAACGGCGGCCGCCGGCGCCACTCCGGCTGGCTGTCGGCCTGCAGCTGCCAGCCTGCCCGCGGGTCCGGTGGAGGGGGCAGGAAGGAGAATCTGGTGGGTGGGGGCTGGGCCAGGGCTCGGGAGGACGCCAGGCTGGGTTTTCTTTTTTTCTCTTTTTCCTGACCTTCTAATGCCCCTCACCTGGATCTCCGAGTCCATTTGCGGTCTTTTCTGCGGGCCGCAGTCCTACTCTCCTCCCCTGTGACAGAGCTGTAGGGAAGGGACTCGGGAGAGAAGAGTGTCCTGTCATGGGAACAGTTGAGGAGGGATTTGGCTGCAGTCATGTGAACGTGTGTTTAAAAGTCTCTGGTGGCTGTAGTTCCAGCTACTCGGAAGGCTGAGGCGGAAGGATCGCCGGAGCCCAGCAGGTCGAGGCTGCGGTGGCCGGGAGCGGCCGCTGCACTCCAGTCTGGGTGACGGAGTGAGACTCCGACTCAAAAAAAAAAGTCACTGGTGGAAATGTAGGTTTTTTCCAGGTTTTTTTGTTTGTTTTTAATGTGAGACAGCTAGATTTATTGAGAGGACAGAAAAGCTCCCAGAGAGGGAGGGGACCCAAGGGGGTTGCCCTCCAGAGTATTTTTAACTTACCTATTCTTTTGTTTTTCGTTTTCAGCCAATTTTATCAAGATCTGTAGGTGACAAAATGTCTGGCAACAACGACTGGTCTCAGAGTTCCCAGGTCCCCAGCTTTGCCCAAATGCTGAAAAAGAACTTGCCGGTTCAGCCCTCAGCCCTGAGGGCTGCTGCGTCTGCGGCATGTTCCTCCGGGAGTTCCTACGCGAGCCTGTCGAATATGGCCTCAAAGGTTACGCAAGTGACGGGTATGACTTCGTTCTCATTTGTAATGATGGCTTCTTTCCGATTCTGGGATGACCAGTATGTTGAGCCTCTGTTTAAATGCTTCCTGGGTGTATATGCGTTTATCCGCGGCCACGTCCCACCTGGAGCCGGGATCCGACTCCAGACACTGTGGGAGGCCTGTGGAACTCCTTCCCCAGCTGCTCACTTCACAACCCGTTACCTCCTTGACGGTTCAACCACTTCCGGTGTGTCTTGCCATTTTTGAGGTAAGGCCTCCAAAGGGACTGAACTTACACTGATTTGTAGACTATGTAGCGCTCGAGGTAATGCTAAGTATAAAGCAGGGACAAACATACTTCAAAATGCAATCGGATTCCGTGTGAAAGGTAGTATAAAATAGTGGATGGGAGCCAGAAACAGGGTTCTAGTCCCAGGTCTGTGTCATTCTTTGGTCTAGGCCTTCCTGACATCTGTAAAAACGACTTAGCCTCTGAGGACCTTGGCATCACTAAAATCCATGGTTCTTTGATATTGGTACTACTTTTTTTTTGCAGAATAGTCTCAGCACTACCAAAGATAATATGTAGGAATAGGTTGTGCTTTTGTTGTATGTGCGGAAATTGTTTAATAGAAACTTAGGAAAAGCATATGACTTGGTGTTTCTGGTACAGTCTTCCATTTCAGGGAGGATTTAGTGCTTTTGTTTTTTTGTTTTGTTTTGTTTTGTTTTAAACCAAACTGACTGGCATAAATATTTATTTCCAGGTAGTTTTCCAGAACCGTTACTTTCCAAAGGTCTTTCATCTATTTCAATTCCTGTCCTTCCTCCAAAAAAAATACCTAAGGAATTTATAATGAAATACAAACGTGGAGAGATAAATCCTGTGTCAGCCTTGCACCAGTTTGCACAAATGCAGCGGGTTCAGCTTGACCTTAAGGAAACTGTAACAACAGGCAAGTGCAAAGTTGGGTCTGGTTATTACAGTACTGGAAAATATTTTCCCATTAAAAGCAGAAGTAGATCCCGTGCCTTGGGAGGCTGAGGTGAGTGAATTGCCTGAACCCGTGGGTTCGAGACCTGCCTGTGAGACCTCATCTCTACAATAAATCAAAAAATTAGCCGGGTGTAGTAGCGTGCGCCTGTAGTTCCAGCTACTTGGAAGGCTGAGGCGGAAGGATCACCAGAGCCCAGCAGGTCGAGGCTGCGGTGGCCAGGAGCAGCCACTCCACTCCAGTCTGGGCAACAGGGTGAGACTCCAACTCAAAAAAAAAAGTAGAAGTAGAGAATAATAGTGGTGCTAAATTTGGTTCTTTCATGTAGTATTAGGGTTAGATAACTACTTGTATGTTTTGACAAGTATACTTAAAGATTTATGTTCATACTTCTTCAGCAATTTGAGCCTCTGCAAATAATTCACATATACAAAAATTTTATAATCATCAAATTGTAGTTTTTTGTGTGACTAATTGAACTGGAATTAGCCTTTTGGATTATTTTGGAGCATAAATATTTATACCATAAACATGCTTTTGTAGAGATGTTGAATATAGACATGTTGGACTTGAGCATCTTATCAAAAGAATTCTGTGATGATGGTACTTAAGAAAAATTAAGATTTAATTTGACTTCTGAAATTTAAGGATTAAATGTGAAAAGAACACTTATATGATTGGTACTTTGCAGACTTGTCTTACAATTTTTTCCATTCTCCCTTAAGCCCCCAAACAGGAGAATCTGTTACTGTATTGTACCTGTGGAATCCTACATGAGTATAGATCAGTAAAATGCAGAAAGCAGTTTCTGATCTTTTCATATCATAGCCAGAGATTGGGAAGAATTTTAGGAAAGTGGAGGAATAAGTGTTCTTAAGAGGCATTGACAACTTAAAAGTATGGGAATTCAAAAAACAATTTAAAAAGCCCATATGTGTGTATATATGTACATGTGTGTGTTTGTACACACAAATAGTTTTCTTTTGGTTTTTAAAATTTCCCTTTTACTAACTTTTGCCAGTATGGATCTCAAAGCTAACCTCTTTGCAAAAGATTTAAAGCTATCAAGATTTTAGTAAAGATTGTAAAAGCTATCAAGTATCAGGCTATTGTTTTGGGTGAAATATCAGTAAACCAGCAAAAATAGGGTCTTAACATAGAAGATGGTGCTTTTCTAAGGTAGAAGGTGGGCTTAATCTCTGTGTAACTCATTAGCTTTCCTCTGTTATTCTCAGACCGCCCTTCAAAAATCTAAGCAATTGGTCACTGTAAGAAAAAAAAATTCGATCAGGGCAAATCATCCCTGGTGTCAGCAAGCACTACTCAAAAACACGATTTATTGATTGTTAATGATATTCATTTTATGTTCAAAGTATAGTTGAATTATCAGTAGGTTTGGTAGTGAAACTACCTCTACATGTGATTTAAATCCATAGTAAAGTTTGAGAACTTGAGTTATAAACAGCCTGAAGCTTAAAAACTCAGATTTCTGATAAAGAAGACTTATTAACAAATATAATGTGGACTATCTTGTACACGAGAATCATCTGGGCCACTTTTAAATATGTCAAATGCTCTCTGGTTTACTAAATTTGGAATGGAACCTAGGTGATCATGAAGGAAGGAACTTTGGAAATTGAGGTCTTAGATTCTGGGGGGAAAGCAGTTTACCCAGATGCAGTGAAGTGTTGCTTATAAAACCCTGATGAGATATTTTTTTTTTAAAAACTAGTTAATGTAATGTTATTGTAAATGTGTGAAGAA
The DNA here is from genome assembly GCF_000164805.1 of Carlito syrichta. NCBI lineage: Eukaryota > Metazoa > Chordata > Mammalia > Primates > Tarsiidae > Carlito > Carlito syrichta. The sequence continues at coordinate 421,892 of NW_007254746.1, read as the reverse complement.
ACAAGATAGTGGGACTTATGTGTAGTAACACCGTACTAGCCATTCATAACCAACGGTTGAAGACCCATGCTCCTTCAGTCCAGATATCAACAGTATAAAACTTGAAACAGAAGAATTTTTGACCTGTAACTTTAGGAGATAATTCCATTTCATTATTCATCAGACAGACATGAAACCAAAGTAAATGAAATTAAGTAAAAGTAATCTTTTTAAAAATTAGACATATTTTTGGAAATAGATATTCAATTTATTTTTTAGTATAGGCTGGGCGCAGTGGCTGAGCCTGTAATCCCAGCACTTTGGGAGGCCGAGGTAAGAGGCCTGAACTCAGGGGTTTGAGACCAGCCAGGGCAACTTGGTGAGACTTTGTGTCTACAATAAATCACAAAAACTAGCCGGGTGTGGTGGCATGTGTCTATAGTTCCAGTTATTTACTTGGAAGACTGGGGCAGAAGGATCACCTAAGCCCAGCAGATCGAGGCTGCGGTTGCTGTGAGCGTGCCACTGCATTCCAGCCTGGGTGACAAAAGTGAGACTCCAACTCAAAAAAAACAATTATTTCGTATATCTTTTATATTTTTAATGTTTTAATTTTTGTTGTGAGTTCCCCTCCCCCCCAACAAAGATGCAGTGAGGTGCTGCTACTCTGAGCTGTAATGGGCTGAGTTGCTTACCATAATAATGTACACAGGGTTTCTTCAAAGGCATCTCTTATGTGCTGGAGCTTAAAAAACTACTAGGGCAACCTGAAGGTGGGAGAAATTGATATTTATTTGTATTGAAGTTTTAGAGAAGTGACATGCTATGTGAAATCTTCACATTTTCCTCTTGTTGGTCATTTGGCAGATACTTGAATGCTTACTATTGCCAGACATTATACTAGACACTGTTACACTACATATGACCTGTACTCTAACACTGACCTTATTGCTTACACTCAATCTGGAGCAGCCTAGCTACTAGAATCCTCATAATTAATTCAGTGGCCCATCCAGCTTTAGTTCTAACCCCTGTTAGCCCTACAAAAATACTTGTAGAGTTGATGTTTCTAAAGTAAATAGTTTTCCAGAATTTTTGTCCTGGAATGTTTTTCTATATAATACGTTGTTTACAAGATCATACTGCGAATTACCGTAGCATTCATTCTGAGTCTTTTTCAAGGCAATGTTATGGGATCGTATTTTGCTTTTTGTGCTGTGGTGGATGGCATTCAGTACAAGACTGGACTAGGACAAAATAAAAAGGAGTCTAGATCCAATGCAGCAAAATTAGCTCTTGATGAGCTTCTACAGTTGAATGAACCTGAACCAAGAATTTTAGAAACATCAGGTAAATAATCTTGATTATAAAGTATTTGTAAAATGTATCATTTTCTAGATTTATGTTAATGGAGAGTTACTTGGCAACAAGATAAAAATTGTAGAATTTAAATAATTTGTTTTAGCTTCTGTCTGCTGAAGTACTTAATAATCGTTAAAATGCTCTTGCATATTTCTAGACCAAAAGATATAATCATGTTACTAAACCATCTGTAACTTGTCAGATTGTTAATGGATTTGAGTCTTGAAGTGTGGTTTTCTCTGTAATTTATTAGATTCTTATTCAGTTAATATTACACATTTAATACTTAGAGTTTTTTAATGCAATTTTATGAAGGTTGCCTCTGTTAAGTTCAGTAAATAGTAGAGTTACTTGAGAAAAAGACATAAGATAGTGCAGCAAATAGATTAAGAGTACAAACTCCAGAATTATATTGCAGGGGTTGGAATATTGACTTTATACAGATGAGTTATTTGCCCTCTAAACTTGTTTCATTTTGACAGTGGAGTCAAGAATAGTAACTATCTTCTGTGACTGTAATTTGGTTTTGATAAGTAATGCATGCAAAGCCCTTTAGTGCCTAGTGAATAATACACAATCAAATGACAATAGCTCTTATTTTTAAATATTAATCAATTTGAAGACTATGTTAGCATTGTTATATATATTAACAGTTTTAGCCAATATTAATTTCATGCTAAATTATATTTTTGGTTTACCTGTAAATGTGGCAGCTTTTAAAAAGAAAAACATTTAAATTTGACTTAAGCAGTGACTCTAAAGCTATGCTTTTTGAATACGGATCATCATTTTATTTAGTCTGCTGAATTTTTTGTTTGGTTCTAGTGTATAAATTTCAGCCTTTCTTTAATTTCTTTCTTAATACTTAAAGTTTTTATGTTCTTTTTCTAAGTTGAATTATTAGTTCATATGTATTTTTTGTTTAATTAAAGTGACTTATTTTTATTTTAAATGTTGCTTTAAAAATGACTTATTTGGGCATTTCTCATAAGTTTTAATGTGTAATCTTTTTCATTATTTTTCGAATAGTCTATAATACTTGGACTTAATAGGCACTTAGAAGAGTACTGTGTTTTCATACTATTTTCTGCTTATTAAATTTTTAGACTTAATTAATATTTTAGAGCCAAGTAAGATTATTTTGGTAAATGTCTTGTAAGTATTGGCACTGTAAGTGCCATTTTTTCCTTATTTTATTATAATGCTTTGATTTGTTTTTTTGCATATTATTTGCCCTGCAAAGAACAATGATGCGATGAATTTACTTTGTTACAATATATACCTTTTAAATTCCATATAAAATTACATCTTTTGTCCTGTCATATATATGTATATATGTATATTTTTTGGTCTTGAAGTCTTATAGTATTACTTCTAGTTACCTTTTGTATTTATTCAATGTCTTTGACTATCCTATTTTGATTTCATGAAATTATTTTGTATCAGGCATAAAAGTAGTTTGTTTTTGACATAAATAATATTTTAATAGAAAATTTAATGTTTGCATTTATCATCATCATCATCTGATAAATATATTTTTTGTTTCCTTTTTGCCTTTTTTTGTCACATAGGCAATATTTCTTTGATTTTTTTGAATATTTGGAAGATAATGACTTTAACCTAGCAACCTACCTTTTTAATGTTAAGTCATTTTTGACAATTTTGAATCTTGATTTTATAATTGAATTATCAGCTTTTATGTTTGACCATCATTCATTCAATGTTATGCACTGTGTTATGTGCGGGGTGAACAAATAGTACCTGCTGGAGCTTAGTGACTGTGATTTGTTTCAGTTTTTGCCTTGCCTGTTTAACAGATTAATGTGAAATGCTGAATCTGCGATTAAATAATATTCTTAAGATATTCCTTCAGTATAAGAAAAGTCCTTCATATGTGATTATTTTATCTGCTACCAACCCATCTAGGTACACTATATCCTCAGTGATATTTTGCCAGTTTTCTTCCAGCCACACAGTATAGTAGAATCAATACATCTTTGTTTTGAGGATATACTGTATTCCAGGGACTGTGGTAGGTACTGGGAATCTAGAATTAGATAAGGACTGATCTCTATACTCTAGAAGCTAAAATACTTTGTTGAAATGATGTTAAAACATGACTACAGAATATTCTGAGCATCTAATGGAATTATCGGAAGAATATATTGGTTATTGTTTTTTTCATAATAAATGCTTTTCCCCAAGGGTTTTCAAAATGTTTATATGGCTATCAAGTATTTTGCCAAATGATCTTCAGTCTTTTGTTTCTAAACATTTATTTTTCCCCTCTTTGTGAAAGTGAAGGTAGCATTTACCTATCTCTGCTGCCACCACTTTTTAAAATTTTTTTTATTTCAATGGCTTTGAGGGGGGACAGATGGTTTTTGGTTACATGGATGAATTGTATAGTGGCAAATAAATCTGGGCTTTAAGTGTGCTCTCCACTGTACCTGTTGTACACATTGTACCCAGTAGGTGATTTTTTAAATTTCCCCTTCTGAGTCTTCAGTGTCCATTATGTTCTTCTATATACTTTTGCAGGTCCTTAGTTTAGCTCCCACTTCTAAGTGAGAACACGTGACATTGGGTTTTCCATTCCTGCATTACTTAGTATGATGGTTTCCAATTCCAATTCCGTCCAAGTTGCTGCAGAAGACATTATTTCATCCCTTTCCATGACCAAATAGTGTATATATGAGAGAACCCCAAAAGCCCGGAAATTTATTTATAAAAATTGCGTATTAATACTTACATATTTAAATTTCAGTCACCTTCAAAGTGCTGTTCGTTTGATATAATACACCTATCAAGACACCTTTTCCACTGCTCAAAACAGTGTTTGAACTCATCAATTTGGATGCCTTTTAGTTCTTTGACTGTTTTTTGTTTTACCTCTTCCACATCAGCAAAACGTTTCCCTTTAAGGACTTTTTTCATCTAGGGAAACAAACAAACAAAAGTTACTCGGGGCAAGATTGGGTGAATAGAGCAGATGGGGCATGAGGATCATGTCGTGTTTGGTGAAAAACTACTGAACACGCAGTGCAGTGTTGGCAGGTGTGCTCACAAATCACCCATCATGAAATGGGCAAATATGTTGAAAGAATCTCCCAGAAAAATTCACAGAAGCCAGAACACAGCCTGTCACAACAATGCTAACTGGCACACAGATGCCAATGAGTGCCGAGAACACTTGCCTAGCAGGAGAAGTCTTTACTACCAGGGGCTTGACCTCCAAAAAATAATTCTGTTTTTTGGGGGGAGGGCCTCCTCCCATATATACCACATTTTCATTATCCACTGAACCGTTAATGGACATTTAGATTGATTGCACATCTTTGCAATTGTGAACTCTGCGAGGACTTTTACATTACTTTCTCAAAAAGTGTCAATAGTGCCTTAATTAGAACTAACAGCTCTTTAATTATATGTTTTCCCTTGGTCTAGAACTTGGAAAAATAATATAGTAGGGTCACTTGTCACATATAGGAAGCTACAGTTTTTTCTTTGTCTATTCTAGACAGTTGAGTTTAAAGATTTATTTTTCTTGTAAAAGGACATAGAAGAAAGATGAGTATTTATTTCTTCTCTTTGCTATCTGTTAACATTATATTAGTTTTCCTAATCTCCTCCCCCTTGTTCTTATTTAGCGCATATAACTTTAAAAACTTTTAGTTTTTAAAAAAAATTCTGGACTTCTCACTATTTTAAAATTATTTACATGTATATCTTTTTTCATGTTTTGTGCATTATTTAAATAGAGTTTTTTCAATTAACTGTTCAGAAACCTTTCTGCTCTGATTTTCTTCAAGGGCATTGTGTCTTGTTTTTGTTTTTTTTTTAAGATTTGAGGTACAGTTCAGGATTAGGTATACAAATGTTCATTATGCAGGTATCCTTATTGATGAGTATGCCTTTCCTACCCTGACAGTTTCCCTCAACTTCCAATCCCTTTCTTATAATATTATGATAATTATTCAAGGTCCGCTTATGAGTGAGAACACGTGGTACTCTGTTCTTTGTTTCTGTGATAGATCACTGAGTATGATAGACTTGAAATCCATCCAAGTTGCTGCAAAGTCCATATGTTTGTCCTTTATGGCTACATAATATTCCACTGTGTATATATACCACATTATTTTTATCCAGTCCAGTTTTGATGGGCAGCATGGTTGGTTCCGTGCTTTTGCTGTTGTGAGCAGGGCTGCAGTAAGCATGCATGTGCAGGTATCTTTTTTGTAGAATGCTTTGAGTTTCTCCAGGCATATTCTAAATAGGGGGGTTGCTGGGTCATATGGAAGGTCAGTTTCTAGTTCTTTCAAAAATCACCACATTGTCTTCCAAAGAGGTTGGACTAGTTTGCATTCCCACCAGCAGTGTAGACGCGTTCCTTTTTCTCCACATCCTCACCAGCATCTGTTGTTTTATTAATGATGGCCATTTTTACTGGGGTTAGGTGGTTCTCAGTGTGGTTTTGATTTGCATTTCTCTGATGGTTAGTTAGGCTGAGCACTTTTTTTTCCCCAGGACTAAAATGAAAGTATGGTAAACGGAATAGCTAGGTTGTATGACAAAGGACTTGGAAAATCTTCTGAGTCTCCAACACTTATAACTCCATTTATATGCATCTTGTTTTTTTCTTCAGATCTGGAAAAAAATAAGCAATGTTTTAACAAGTGATAATTCTTTGCTTTCTTTATACAGATCCTTATAATGTGTCTGTTGACTGCCCATATATCTTCTTTTAAGAAGTGTCTATTCATTTCTTTTGTCCACTTTTTAATGGGGCTGTTTGTTTTTTTCAGTGTGTTTGAGTTCTTGTAGGTCCTAGATGTAAGGCCTTTGTCAGATACACTGTTGACAAATATTTTTTCCCATTCTGTGGACTATCTCCCTGCTCTCTTGATGGTTTCTTTTGTTTTGCGGAAGCTCATCAGTTTGATGAGGTCCCACTTGTCTATCTTATTTTTTATGGTATGGGCATTTAGGGTTTTTATCAGGAATTGGTAGCCAGTTCCAATTTCCATAAGGTTGTGTCCTGAATTTTCTAAGATTCTTGTAGTTTGAGGTTTTACATTTAGACCTTTGATCCATTTAGGGTTAGAGTATGGGGATAGGTAGGGGTCCTATTCCAATCTTCTGCATGTGATCGGCCAGTTTTCCCAGCACCATTTACTGAATGGGTTGTCTTCTCCCCAGTGGTTGTTGTTGGAGGCTTTGTCAAAGATGAGTTGGTTGAGAAATTGAGGCTTTGCTTCTGAAATCCCTGTCCTGTTCCATTGGTCTGTATGCCTGTTCTTGTACCAATACCAGGATGTTTTGATTACCGTAACCTATAGTAAAGTTTGAAATCTGTAAGTGTAGTACCTCTAGCTTGGTTTCTTTTGCTAAGGATTATTTTGGCTATTTGTGGTCATTTATGTTTCCATATGAATTTGTGTGTTGTCATTTCCAGGTCTGAGAAGAATGATGTTTATAATTTAATGGGTATTGCATTGAATCTGTAGATTGCCTTTGGTAGGATGGACATCTTAACAATGTTGATTCTTCTTGTCCAGAGCGTGGAATATTTTGCCATTTGTTTGTGTCTTCTTGGAATTCTTTGAGTAGTGTTTTGTAGTTCTCATTGTAAAGGTCTTTCACTTCTCTGGTTAGGAAGATGCCAAGGTATTTCTTTTTGTGTGTGGCTGTTGTGAATGGGATTGTGTCTTTTATTTGGCTCTCTGCCTGCTTGTTGTTTGTGTATAGGAATGCAACTGCCTTTTGCACATTTATTTTGTACACCAAGACTTTGCCAAAGTGATTTATCAGTGTAGGCAGGTTTTTGACAGATTCTTTTGGATTTTCAAGGTATAGGTCATATCCTCAGCAAAGAGGGAGGACTTGACTTCATCTTTTTCTATTTAGATACCACTGATTTCCTTCTCTTGTCCAATTGCCCTAGCTAGGACTTCCAACACAATGTTGAACAAGGGGGTGAGAGTGGGAAGTCTTGTATTACTCCAGTTTTCAGGGGCAATAGTACCAGTTTCTGTCCATTTAGCAATGTTAGCTGTGGGTTTATTGTAGATGGTACTATTTTAAGGTATGTTTCTTCTATACCTAGGTGTTTGAAGGTTTTTATCAAGAAATGATGCTGGATTTTATCAAAAGCTTTTTCTGCATCTAATGATATAATCATGTGGTTCTTGTTTTTATATCTGTTAATGTGTTTAATTATGTTTATGGTCTTGTGAATGTTGAACCAGCCTGCATCCTGGGGATGAAGCCTACTTGGTCATGGTGGATGATTTTTGAGATGTGTTTTTGGATCCGCTTTGCTGGAATCTTGTGGAGAATTTTTGAATCTATGTTCATAAGGGATACTGGCCTATAGTTCTTTTTGTTGGATCTTTACCCGATTTGGGTATCAGTGTTATGTTAACTTCATAAAATGATTTGGGGAGAATTCCATCTTTCTCAGTTGCCTGGAATACTTTCAGTAGGATTGGTATCAGCTCCTCCTTGTACATTTTGTTGAATTCCACTGGAAAGCCATCCGGTCCAGGGCTTTTTTTGTAGGCAGTTTTTATATGACAGAGTCCATTTCCTGGGTTCTTATTGGTCTATATAGTATCTCAATGTCTTCTTGTTTCAACCTAGGGAAGTTGTATCATGTCAGAAAGTCCTCTATTTCATTTAGATTATCAAGTTTGTTTCCATATAGTTGTACATAGTAATCTTTGATAATCTTTTGTGTTTTTTCGGGATCAGTTGTCATTTGATCTTTTGTATTTCTGATTGTGTGTATTTGGTCTTTTTCTCTCTTTTTCTTGGTCATTTTGGCTAGGGGTCCATCAATCTTGTTAATTCTTTCAAAGTACCAGCTTTTTGTTTTGTTGATGTTTTCTATGATATTTTTGTCTTCTGTGTCCCGTATTTGGGCTATTATTTTGGTGATTTGGATTCTTTTGCTAAAGTTTGAGTTTTGGTGACTTCCCTTTCTAGCTCCCTTGGGTGATTTGTTAGGCTGTCAACTTCTGATCTTTCCATTTTCTTGATGTGTGCTTATAGAGATATACATTTCCCCTCTTAGAACTGTTTTCATGGCATCCCAGAGGTTTTGGTAATATGTGTCTTTGTTTTTATTTGTTTTCAGGAATCTTTTAATTTCTTCTTTGATTTCATTGTTGAACCAGTAGTTGTTCAGCATCGTGCTGTTTAGTGTCCATGTCTTTATGGGATCTGGGGGAGTTTTGTTGGTATTGATATTTTTTTTTTCTACTGTGGCCTGAGAAAGTGCACGGCAATATTTCACCCTTATGGAATTTGTTTATGCTTGATTTATGACCAAGGATGTGATTGATCTTGGAGTATGTTCCATGTGGTGATGAGAGGAATGTATATTCTGTGGTTGTTGGGTGGAATAATCTGTAGGTATGTCTTAAGTCCATTTGGTCGAGTGTCAAGTTTAGGTTCTGGATCTCCTTGTTGATTTTTTGCCTCGATGATCTATCTAGGACTGTTTGTGGGATATTCAAGTCTCCTGCTGTAATAGTATTAGAGTCAGTATTTTCTTTTTAGTTTACTTAGTAGTTGCTTTATAAATGCTGGTGCTCCTGTGTTGGGTGCATATGTGTTTAGAGTGAATATTTCTTGTTGATGGATTGAACGTTTTATCATTATGTAATGTTCTTTTGTATCTTTTTAAATATTTGATAGCTTAAAGGTTGTTTTGTCTGATATTAAGATGGTGACTCCAACCTTCTTTTGTGATCCATTTGCCTGGAAACTCATCTTCCATCCTTTAACTTCGAGTCTGTGTGTGTCCCTTGTGTGAGATATGTTTCCTGGATGCAGCAAATATTTGGGTCATGTTTTCTTACCCAGTTTGCCATTCTGTGTCTTTTCAGTGGTGCATGTAGTCCATTCACATTCAGGCTGATTATTGAAATGTACTTTTTTAATCACTTTTCTGAGGTTCATGTAAAGTTTTTTTTCTTTGTTTACTTTTTACTTGTCACTTTGCGGTTGATGTATGTGTGTGTTTTCAAGTTTGTTGTTGTGCTGTATTCTCTGTTGATTCCGTGCTCTGCTGTTCTCTTGGGAAGTGTGTGGTCATTCTTTCTTTTTCTTTCTTCTGTGCTTAATACCTTTTTAAGTGTCTCCTGTAGAGCTAACCTGGAAGCTGCATAATCTCTTAGGGATTGGATATCTGGGAAGTATTTTAATTGTCTATCACTGATGAAGCTGAGTTTGGCTGGATCGGAAATTCCTGGTTGAAATTGTTTGTCTTTGAGGACTTTGAATATTCGACTCCAGTCCCTTCTTGCTTATTTTGTTTCTGCTGATAGGTCTGCTGCTATTCTGATTGGTTTTTTCTGGTAGGTATTCTGACCTTTCTCTCTTCCTGCCTTTAGGATTTTTTCTTTTGTGCCTTCTTTGTGTAGGCGAATTACTGTGTGTCTAGGGGTTGGTCTTCTTCTTGTGGGAGTTCTCTGTATCTCTTGTGTTTGGCTGGTCACATCTATAGTGAGATGGGAAAAGTTTTCTTGTATTACCTTCTGGAATACTTGCTCCAAGGTGTTCTCCATTTCCCTTTCTACTTCAGGAATACCAATCAGGTATAGGTTTGGCTTCTTGATATATTTGCACATCTCATGTAGGCTTTGTTCTTTCTTTCTGAGTTTTCTTTCTATGTTTTTTATAGATCAGGTTGATTCCATGTTCTGATCTTCAAGTTCTGAGATTCTTTCTTCAACTAGATTAATTCTGCTTTCCATGCTTGATATCTTATTTATTTCCTGGATGAAGTTTTTTTTGCCAAAATCTCTGTTACAAGTTCTTTCGGTGTTGCATCTTGTCTTTCTTGAGTCCTATTCACTCTTTCCATACATTCCCTAATCCCTGTCATACCATGGGGCCAGTCGTTGGTGATTTACATTTTTTGGGCTCCAAGGTCTGATTTTTCAGGAGTTTTCTCTTTGTTACACTTGAATTTACCTGTGGTCTTCCTTTGGTTTTTCCTTATTTGTGACAGATCTCTTGCTTTTCTTTTTAGTTCCATTATTCAGTGTCGGTGGGACAGGCTTTCCCTTCTGATGTTTGCTCAGCCCTCTATTCTTCCCTTATCTGGGCTCTGGATTTGTTCTATTTTGAAACAGGACTGTTGGTGGGAAGCTTTGCTGTCTCTTGTAGTTCTGAAAGTCAAATAAGGTAGGGAATGTTGTGTTAGGATTCAGAAACTACTTGCAAATTACAATGTTCACTGATTGTGGTATGTGTTCCTGAGACTCACTCCCCACTACCACTCTGTATGATGATGCTATGGGCATGTGCGTGTACCCCCTGAGTCCAAGATATAGTGACAGCAATGAGGAGCACAGAGAAAAATAGAATGAAATAAGATGGACAAGAATTTTTAAAAAGAGGAAATAAAACACTAAACAATGAAAGCAGAAACCAAAGCAAAAAACAATTGAACACACACATGCAGACATACACACACCCCCCAAAACAAACTGGAATAACAACAAAGTATAACAAAGCAAATAACAACACAAAACCAGGAAAAATAAGCACACACACACACAAAACACACCCCTAACACAAAATGAATGGAGAAGAAAAACAAAACAAAGGAATTCAGATTGAACCCTCACACGTATATTGACACATACTGTAAACTTTTAAAAAAATACAAAAAAAGAACAAAAGAGCAAAAACAAATCAACAACAAAAAAACTGAAAGATGAACACTCAGTCATTCACATACACACATAAACAGAAAACAAAAAAACAAAAGAAGAAAGAAAAGAAAAAAGGGGGGGGTTCAAATCAAACTCTCACATACACATTAATGCACAAAGAAAACTATGTGAGAAATAGGTGAACTAACAAACAGGCACAAACAAGGAAAAAACACTTGCCCTCTCATGGCAGGCTCTGTAATTGTTCCTCTCATCTGCCCTGCTATCTTCTGCAGGACTTCCACCTCTTTCATTCTCTCCCCAGTGCCCTAGCAGAGAAGGAGGGTACTGTGGGGTTGGGTGTGGCTGCAGTCCTTCCCTCCTACTCTCTTATGATCAGGGAGATCCCTTCCACTGGGGAGGTGTGGGATTGTCTCTTCCCCAGGTATGTACTCGCGGGGGTGTCCCAGCAGGCCTATCCTGGAATGGAGTTCTATTGTGACTGATGTCCAGGCTCTACCTAGGTTTATCCCTCTCAGTCAGGCCCCACCTGTGTGGGTCTAATGTTCAGAGGATTGCTGGGGATGACAGGGGTTGGGTCAGCCCTGGAATCACCACTGATCTCTTTGGAGTTCTTCCTTGTCTGTTTCTGGCCACACCCTTTTCCCATGACTGGATGAGGGTAGGGGTGTGGGGCACCTGAGACTCAGCACTCGTCAGGTCCCTCCGAAGTTTGTGCTTTCAGGATATTCCCTCTGGGTCATGATCAACCCCTGCATAGTTGATCCACCAGTCACAGAGATCAGGTCTGTTGCTCTTGGTGAGCTAGTCGGAATACTTTCCTGCCCCATTTTCAAGATGTTAGTGGGGTGCCCGTTTCATCTTCTCTGGTAGGACTCTGCATCTGGGCTCCCTCTACTGCCCTTACTGCCAGTATCCAACCAGGTGCTGAAGTGGTGAGGCAAAGCCTGGAGCCAGCAGTCTCTCCTGCTGCAGTGGTAAGGCAGAGCCTGGAGCTGGTAGTCTCTCCCCACCGCTTCTTCACAGGAAGACTTTTGTCCTTTAAAAAAAAATGGTGCTTAGCTTCTGTGACCTGTAAGCACTAGGGACCAAGCAGAGAAGCTACAGCCCCAGCTGCTTCACCAGGAGGGCACTAGCCACTTGCTCACAAGCCCCCACTTAGTCAGTCTCTTCCATCATTTTCTGCCCAGGAAGGATTTTGATTTTTTTTAAAAAATGGCGCTCAGCTTCTGCAAACCAGGAATCTCTAGGGTCCAAGCTGAACAACTATAGCACCAGCCATTGCACCAGTAGAACCCTGGCTGCCCTTTTCGTCTTCTCTGGTAGGACTCTGCCTCTGGGCTCCCTCTACATAACATAAAATTTACTATCTTAACCATTTTAAGCATACTGTTTAGTATTGTTAAGTACATTCACTGTATTGCAACCAATATCCAGAACCCTTTTTAGTTTTGCAAAACTAAAATTCTATACGTGTTGATTAACAACCCCCCATTCCCCTCTTCCCTAAGCCCATGGCAACCACCATTCTACTTTCTGTTTCTAGGAATTTGAGTACCTTTTGTATGTAGAATTATGCAGTATTTGTTTTTTTTCATGACAGGCTTATTTTACTTGGATAATGTCCTCAAGATTCATCCATGTTGTAAAATGTGTCCGTAAAGGCTGAATAATATTTCTTTTTGTTTACCTATTTATCTGTCGATGTGGGCTCTAGGATTGCCTCCAGGTTTTGGCTATCATGAATAATGCTGCTGTGAACATTGGGGTACAAATATCTTTTCAGCCCCCTGCTTTCAATTCTTGGAATTGTATACCTAAAAATGGAATTGGTGGGTGATATGGTAATTTTTAAATTTTTTGAGGAAACTGCCATACTGTTTTCCATGATGGTTGCACTATCATTAGGCTCCACCTACTGTGCACAAGAATTCCAATTTTTCAACATCCTTATTTTCTTTTTTTTAATAGTAGGCATCCTAGTGGATGTGAAGTGGTATTTCATTGTGGTTTCAGCTTACATTTCCATAATGATTAGTGATGTTGAGCATCTTTTCATATGCTTTTTAGCCATTGTATATCTTCTTTAGAGAAATATCTATAAAGTCTTTTACTCATTTTTCAATTGGGTTATTATTTTTTTGTTGAGTTTTAGAAGCCCTCTGTATATTCTGGATATCAAACCTTTATCAGCTATATGATTTACAAATATTTTTCCCCATTCTGTAGGTTGCCTTTTTAGTCTCTTAAAAGTGTCCTTTGATGTACAAAAGTTTTTAAATTTTATGAAGTCTGGTTTGCCTGTTTTTTGTTCTGTTGCCTCTGTCATTGCCAAATTCAATATTGTGAAGCTTTTGCTCTATTTTCTTTCAAAGATTGTATAGTTTCAACTGTTATGTTTAAATCTTTTATTCATTTTGAGTTAATTTTTGTATATGGTGTAAGTTAAGGGTTCATCTTCATTCTTTTGCATGTGGATATTCAGTTTTCCCAGTATCGTTTGTTGAAAACATTGCCCTTTATCTTGAGTGGTCTTGTAACCCTTGTCAAGAATCATTTGACCATATATGCAAAGATTTATTTCTGGAGTCTCTATTACATTGCTCTGTATGTCTGTGTTTATACCAGTACTACACTATTTTGATTACTGTCACTTTGGAGTAAGCTTTGAAATCAGGAAGCATGAATCTTCTAACTTTGTTCTTTTTCAAGGTTAATTTGGTACATGGTACATGGTGTTTTAATATGCATACCATCTGGTACAGTCTTATTTTCTTTGTTTATTGAAATTATTTGTGCATAATAAATAGGATTTAATATCTTTAATTTTCATTCCATTTGAGCCATACTTAAGTAAATGGAGCTAAGTTTCTCTTTCTCTGAGTTTTTAAAATTCCACTTAACCGAAGTCCAAGATATATATCTAACTGTACTTAGTATTTCCTTTACTTATATGAGCTCTAAGGTGACATTGTCACAATTTCTTTGTTCATTTCTATATATTCAACCAGTTTTCCTTCTTCCTCAAAATTAAGTCCAGAGAAGCAGTTCTATTTGCTTTGTGTTTATGAATGATTTTTAAGAGAGACTGACTACTTTAGTTGGTACCTTAGCTTCAGAGCCTCTTTATTTCAGCTATCCTGGTCTTTTTCGTCCCTTAGGTTTAGTGTCATGTTCTTTTCTTATTTTTCTTTTATTTCGTAACTTTGGACATCAACTTGGAAAGCAGTCGCAAGGAATGGAACTAAAAGCATTGAAAACTTTGAATGTATCATTTCTTTAGAAAAATAGCCTGATAAAATAGTATTAAAATGGTATATTTTATTTATTAATTTAAAATGTTTTACATAGTATTATTGTATATAGAAAATAATTTATAAGTGTCTAAAATAGGACTTCATTTTATCTGCTTTTCAATGTTGCATCTATTACAAACCAAGCTATATTGTAGTGTACTATTAGGAAACCCAGAAATATGTTTGCATAACTGATTTCTAAATGGAAAAGACATTTATTAAAGCTGAGCTAATGGATGTTTGATGGCCTAGAATTGGCAAAAATATACAGAAAAATGATCATTTCTGCTTGCTGTTTTATTACAGAATAGTGAAGTACTAGCTCTTTGGAAGTTGAAATTTCATGTTTCCTTATGTTTTTGTCTTATTTATAGGTCCTCCTCCAATTCCTGCAGAAACTGTTGTTTCTCCTGAACCAGCATATGTTTCAAAAGTACATTATGGTAGGAAAGTCCTTTGTGATGTTTCTCCTGTATCATGAGTTTTTGGTGATAAACAGAGTCAGCAGTTCATTCTGCTTTCTCTCAGAGCTGCTTTTATTTTTTTGAGTTAGGATTTTATTCTGTCCCCCAGGCATAGTCACGATTCACCCTTGCCGTGGCCTCCTGGGCTCAGGTGATCCCTCTGCCTCATCTTCCCTCGTAGCTGGAACTACAGGCACAGGTGCCACTACACCTGGCTATTTTTTTTTTTTAAGTGACTAGATCTAGCTATGTTGCCCAGGCTGGTTTCAAACTCCTGCGCTCAAGTAATCCTCCTGCCTTGACTTCCAAAAGTACTGGGGTTATAGTCATGAGCCACCATGCCCAACCTTTCAGAGCTTCATTTTGTCATTGATTTTGTGACTCTTCTTTCGCTTTTTTTTGGTAATACGAGTTCACTTATTTTCCAAGAAGAGAGAATTAATTACATTAAATAAAAATGAAAGTTGAACTAATATAAACAAGAGCATCTGAATGGACTAACTGAAATTAATTGTATCCAGTTAGCAGAATGTTAGCTGAAACTAATGTCATATTTTTAGCATTTATGAAATGATTATTAAGTAGGTAAAAAGGATTTCTGTAAAAATTATTGATTATACATTTTAAATATATGTAATGCATGAGAGAAAAATTGTCTTATTACTTTATTCCCTCTGAAAATACTAAATGGTTTGTGAACTCAACTACCAGCAACCACAATGAACCATCAGGAACCTTCAGTAGTTTATAGCCAAACTTTTAGAAACACTGTATTAAGTGTTTCTGCAACCTCATTCTCAAGAACGGTGATTCTTCATGAGAGATGCACAATCATATATCTACAAGGCAACAAAATTCCAGGACCTTCTACTCTAAAATCTCAAGCTCTGTTATGTCTTAAAAAAAGAGTCCAAAGGTGACTTTGGATGTATATTCTTGGTTATAAGCCGTTCTGTGCTAATCCAACTTACTTAGAACTGTCTTCTTTCAAAGTTTGAGACCTCTTTCAAAATTTGTGGCTTTTTTAGTGAAAAATGAATCTATATCAAGAGATTTCGAGTGGTTCTCATTGGGGCAAATAACAAAGAAGTATATTTTGACTCTCATAGTGATTAGAGAGGACCACTGGGATGTTGGTCATTTAGCAGTGTCTGAGACAGTCTTATTACAAAAACAACCGTCCTTATGACTTGAATATCATGTCAGACTAAACTCTACAAATATAATTCAGTAGTCCTCTAGTATGTAATACACATTTTTTTATAAATTGTCCAAATGCTCAGTAACTTGTGTTTTATTAGAATTAAATACTTTAAACTCTCAATCATGATATAATTATAAATTTGCTTGCATAGGTCTATAAGCTGTTAACTAACTTGACTATAAGATTGTAAGAATAATAATAAAAAAAATCTCTGGGAGAAAGAACAATGTTATTCGAATTCATATTTTGATTTTTTTCTAGAAGGGAGACAAATTCAGTTTACAAAGATTTCACAGATTGTTACAGAAACATTTAATCAGCTAATTACTACTCACTCAGAATATCTTCAATATAGCAATTCATTGGCTGCTTTTATAATTGAAAGAGGTAAGTCCAAAAATTTTGGATGTATTAGTTTGTAGAAAAACCGAATATCTTAATGATCTGAAGTATACTGCAGTAGTATTTTAATTAACTACCTCTACCCCTGTTCACAATGGTATTTCATTGATTTGGGGTGACTTTTCTCATAGTTGTGAGTCACTAAACACAAAGACTCTCAAAGGTGGAGCTAAAGTACTTTAACCAGGAACAAATAGATTCATAAAAGTCCTAACATTTTAAACTTTAAACTGCTGGTACCAGTATCCTCCTGAAATCTAATCCTTGTTATAACAAACATTGAGAAGAGGGCTATAAAAATCAGCATATAATTAAGAAATGATTAAAATATGGAAAATAATATTCTTGTGACTATATAATGTGATTCTAGCTATATTTTTATATTTTTTTCACCATTTAATGTTCTAGGTTGATCATTAATTGAGGCTTATACTCATCTCTGAACTAGGTATTATAAATGATGAAAACAGTTTTAGATCTGGTTCATGAGTTATTTTGACCAAGGTTGGAAGAGATACTTTATATATACATATACACACTAGTTGAAAATCTAAGTTGATGAAAATTGTTCATATGTAAAAATATGTGAGAATTCATAGGAAAGAAATGATATAGTTAAAATCTTTTGGAAGAGATGAGACTTAAGCTGAAAGATTAAGGATTAACAAGGAAAGGAAGACTTTTTTTTTTTTTTTTGATTTGGAATCTCACTCAGCCTCCACCTGCTGGGCTCCAGCAATCCTTCCTCCTCAGCCTTCTAAGTAGCCAGAATTACAGGCATGCACTACCATGCCCGGCTGATTTTTTGATTTATTGTAGAGATGAGATCTCGCCTACCCAGGCGGGTCTCGAACCCGCGGGCTCAGGCAATCCACTCACCTCAGCCTCCCAAAGGCGCGGGATTACAGGCTGAGCCACCGAGCCCAGCTGGAAGACATTTTTGAAGAGATAGACATGAGGGAAAAAAGCAGTATGAAAACTGTTATGAGGCAATGAGGTAAATTTATTGCTGTTACAGAGTAATCTGCGTACTGGCGTAATACAAAATATAGTTAGATTGATAAATACTGCCAAATTATAAAGTGGCTTAAAATACAGTCAAATGTTAGGGTCAATAAAATTACTAATAGTCTGTGAACAGGGATAGACAGTGTGCTGTAGTAGTTGAAAGTGTTAACATCAGACTCAACTGCTACTTTAATTATTTTGGGCAAATTATGTACTTAGCATCTCTATACTTTAATTTTCTTCTCATTTCTTAAAAATAGAGATACTAGAAACAACAACCCTACTTCATGGGGTTGTTAGGGTTAGATATAATCATGTAAATAAAGTATTTACCATAGTACTTGGCATTTAGTAAAAACTTAATCTCATTTGTGATGATTAAGATAAATGTTTAAGCAATACTTGACAGCAAACAATTTTTTCAAAAGATTACAAGGGTTCACCCTGAATTATGGAGCCACAACTTAGGAAGTTGTGATGGATTGCCTACATTAGAGTTGAGAACAGGAAGGGGAAAATATATATCTTTTAAATTGATGTGATAATATGGTAACAGTAAATGATAGATGAAGTAAAAACCAATAGCATCATTTTGAGTTTACATTGGAGAATAGTGTTTCCATATCTACAGGGAATCTAGAAGCTAGTGTGAAGTATGTTGGGGGGACAGAAGAACATGGATGAGAAGAATAAATGTAGTTTTAGAAATTATGATCATGAATATAGAATGAGAAAGCCCGAGCGAAATCAGGTGGACATATCTGGAGTAACTCACACAATCAATACATATGTAAAATGTATTTTTAGAAATCTTGTCTCATCATTTTTAATTGGGCCCATAAGAAGCTATCAGATCCAGATGTTCTCTCTCCTGCCACCAGTTCTATATACTTTCTTGTATTGGTATTCATCTCTACTGTGACAGCAGAGGAAGAACCTCTCCTCTCATAGGCTAGTTCTTTCACTTAAGTTCTGATTACATTACCTCTCACATCCTGATAAAGTCTTTCTTTTGGTTATCTTCTTTTCTCTGCATTATCAAACTCTAGTTCCTGAAGCATTGCAAGTTGAGTTTTACAGAGTTGAGAAAAAGGCTGAGTTCTTCTCAGAGAAAGAAGCTCTTTGCAACCCAGAGCTTATATCATTCCTGAGCTTGCTGATACTATATAATTCTATTTAAAGGAAGGTATTGAGTCAAGTTCAGCATTCACAGGGTCACATCCCTATCCTAGGAATGAAAGCAGAGTCTGTGCCCAGATGCCCCTGAATAATACATCTTTGCTTTCATTTCTCCAGTGTCTGGAAAGCTTGGCTTCCCAAACTTTTGTCCTAAAAATAAACCCTTCTTTAAACCCTTGGTACCTTTGTACTTAAATTCAAAGTCATTATTTACTTGACTCTGTAACCAAACGTCATCAAGAAGCTCTTTACATCCACCATGTCTACTCTTTGCTCCAACTTCGTTTTTTTTTTTTCCTCTACTACTTTTTGGAAACTGTCCTTGTCAAGGGTACTCATCACCTGCATATTGCAAAATCTAGTGAATTTTATTACCTATTCACTTGACTTTCTGGAAACATTAAACATGGTTTACCACACTTGCTTTTTCTGTCGCACCAAATTCTCCTGGTTTACCTGCCCTCCACCCTAACAGCCACAATATTGAACAGAAATTGCAAGTATGCAATATATTATTAAATGTAGTCACTGTGCTGTACCTTAGATCTCTAGAACTTGCTTTTTTTTACATCTTCAAGTTCTTTTTTACCAATGTCTCCCCATGCCTCCTACCCCCTCACTACTAATAACCACCCTTCTACGCTCTTTTTTCTGAGTTCAACATTTTTAGATTGTTTAAAGAGATCATGCAATATTTGTCTTCCAGTGTCTGTTTTTCTCAGTTAACATGATGTCCTCCAGATTTATTAATGTTGCAAATAGCAAAATAGTCTTTTTTTTAAGGCTGGAAAATAGTCTGTCTGTGTGTGTGTGTGTGTGTGAGAGAGAGAGAGAGAGAGAGAGAAACAATTTATAGGATATGATGTTTCTGTATCTTGGCTGTTGTGAATAATGCAACAGTAAACATAGGGGTTCAAATCTCTTTGGATTTTAATTTCATTTCCTTTGGATATATATCAGAAGTGGGATTTTTGGGTCATATGGCAGTTATTTTTTTTTTTTTTGAGGAATTTCCATATTGTTTTCCATAACAACTGTACAAATTTGCATTCCTACCAACAACATATAAAGGTTCCTTTTATCTACATCATCACTAAAACCTGTCATATTTTGACTTTTGTGAGGCTGTCTCATTGTGATTTTGCTTTGCATTTCTCTGATGATTAGTGATGTTGAGCACTTCTTCGTATAGCTGTTTGTATGATTTCTTTGGAAAAATGTGTATTCAGGTCCTTTGTCCATTTTGTAACCCAGTTTGTTTTTTACTGTTGAGTTGTGGGTTATATTTTGGATATTTACCTGTTATTAATACATGGTTTGCAAATATTTTCTTCTGTTCTGTTGGTTTACCTTTTGTTGATCCCTTTCCTGTGCAGAAAGGAAATGTAACCCAAGATGGTTTTTGCTTCCATAGCTTTCCCAAAGTGCTTTGGTAAAATCCACAGATTCTTTAGCATGGTATGTAATGTCTCTCTCCATGTTTTCATCTTATGCCATTCCCTCCACCCCACTTGCTAGAGCATCTACGCTGGTCTTCTCTTTTCCCCGGGTGATGTGAACTTGTTACTTCTTTTGACTAGAATACTCTATCACTCATGGTGAAGCTTAAATTTCAGCTTGTTAGGGAGGGATTCTGCAACTCGTTATTTTTCACCTCAGCTTCATATTGTTTCCTTGAAAGCACTTATCACAATTTGGGGTTTGTTTAGTCTTTTTTATTGCTCTCCTGCTAAAAGCTTCATGAGGGTATGTCTTGTGCAACATTTTATTCCTCGCATCTAGTTGAGTGGCCTGGTACTTGGTTAGGACCTCAACAACTCTTGCTAAAGTAGTGAAAGTTCTTTAGGTAGTTGCAAGTGTGAAACTGAGCTTTGCTTGAAAGACTAAAAGACTCAAGATTTTCTGAAATCACCAATACAGAAGTAAGAGAATGAGGAAGATATCTAGAGGCGAATATTTATGGAGAAAGAAAGCAGTGAGCTAGTCACTAGGCAATAGAAAGCCCTCATAATTAGGATTGAGAGGAAAAAAGATTGCTGATTTGAATTGTATATTTTTAGAGCATGGAGTTTCAAGGAAATTTCAAGTAGGACACAACAAAATGTGAATGGAGCAAGGCTGCTGAAAAAAGCGTAAGGTTCTTGTTTCTTAAGAAAGCAGTTTCAGTAGAACAGAGAAAGAAACTATTTTGGTTTATAGAGAGTTTGAATGGGTTAAGAAAAATCAAAGACATTATACTGAGGGTGCCGAGAAAATGTATATACATTTTAAGAAAGGAAACAACTGTATTAAAATTGTAATACTCAATATATACCTGCCTGTCATATGGTGATGCTAGCATTTGAGCAAACGTCATATTACACATTGCTACAGTAATTCAGTTCAACTTTGAGAAGTCATATATAGATGACATCTCTTAAAATGTGTATATATTTTTTGGCAACCATGGTATATACACAGTTTGTTTAAGATAGAAATAGAATGGCAAATGAAGTCTTAGAAGGTCAAAAAAATCTAGATGTAGAAGAAATAAATGTATATTTGAAAGCCAAGGTTATTTGGTGATTCTGTTAAATGTGGTAAAAGTTTAGATGACATATTATAAGACATCTGCCTCTTTTTTTTGGAAACAGGGTCTTACTCTCATCCAGGCTGGAGTCACAGTGGCACAATCCTGGCTCACTGCAGCCCTGACCTCCTATACTCAAGCAGCTCTCCTGCCTTAGTTTCCTGAGTAGCTGGGACTACAAGTGTTTGCCACCATGCCTGACTGACTATTTTTGTATGTTTTTATGAAAATGAAGTCTTACTATGTTGCCTGGGCTGGTCTCAAACTCCTGGGTTCAAGTGATTCTCCTACCTCAACCTCCCAAAGTTCTGTGATTAGAGACATGAGCTTCCACACCCAGCCAACATCTGCATTTTAATTTGAGATACTGCTTTTAAAATTTTGCTTCTCGTTGGCAGTAATGGGAAGCTGTTGGGAAGGGGGGGGGTGGGATTGGCAGTTGAGGGAAACTGCTAGGGGAGGGAGGGGCATACCTCATCAACAAGGGTACCTGCATAATCAATGTTTGTGTACCTAACACTGAATTGTACTCCACGTCTTTATAATAATTAAAAAAATTGCTTCTTACATTAAAAATGGTGTGATAAAGGTGGAAATTGAACTTAGGGAAGAAGGAGGTTAAATTAACCAGCTACTGTTTTCCTTTTTCTTTCAGCTGGACAGCATGAAGTTGTAGCTATAGGTACAGGTGAATACAATTACAGCCAGTGTATTAAGCCAAACGGAAGAGTGCTGCATGACACTCATGCTGTTGTTACAGCAAGGAGGTCTCTCCTTAGGTAACCAATATATTTAATGCCATCAAATGTTAATGCTCACAACCTAAAGTACTGCATTTAAATGTCTTTATTTACAAATAGAATTGTACTGATTTTTGTGTCACAAGTGTGACATTTCCTTATCTCAGTCATCTATTATTTCCATGTCATCTTTGGAAACCTTATCATAGTAACTGTAATGTCTAGTGTGTGGATTTCAGTGGTTTCCATTAATAAAACCTGGTGAACTCTGTTTTAGGAATCCTACAACATTTTTAAAAATAAAAATAACATTTTTTTAACTGACTAAACTTATTGGAAAGTATAGCTTTAGAGCTGTAACAAGGAGTCTTGGTCATATTTCACCACTGAATTAACCATACTTTACCCAAGGACAGCACCAGAAAACCAACAGATTTTTATTCACGAGCAGTTTTAGTAGAAACAGTAGGTTCATGTAAAGTTTAACATAAAGCAGAGTGTAGATAAAGTATTCTCTTTAGGCTGGCAGATCTCAGAGAGAGAAAGTGGCTGGGGCTTCTTTTTCTATGCTCTTCAGTATCTCTGATCTTTACAAAAGAATTGAATAACAAATGGGAAAGCAAGACAGGAATTTGGAAGTCCCTTCATATGAAAAGTCAAAAAAGTGTGTTACTGCCTGTAATATCCACCAGCTTTTGGTTCTTTTAAACTTATTTTTTATCCAACTTCTTGTTATGGAAATTTTTAAAGACACACAAGTGAGAAAAGGATAATAAATTCCCTAATTCAGCTCCAACAGATATTAGCATTCTGCTGTCCTTGTTCAATCTCTGCATTCTCGCTTTTTATTGATGGTGTTTTCTTTGCTGGAGCATTTTAAAACAAATTCAGAAATATTTTTCCTTAAAATGTGTAAATATATATCCTTAATAATAAGGAAAGAATCCTGTAATCTTATAAGTTATTCAATAAGACCATGCGAACAGTGCAACTCATTGTCCTCCCATCCGCCTTGGTGCTAATGAAATTGATTTCTTTAAAAGCTACCTCTTTTATTCATATTTCTTCCTATGCTTATTTTCAATATGGATACTGAATTTTTCATTACATATTTTGATGATGGGATTAAATGGAGTGTTATCTTAAAATCAGTTTTATAAATACGCAAAATAGGATTTGTCTTTGATCTGATTAGTTGTAATCTTTCAGAAGATCTGGCATCACTTTTTTTAATTTTTAAATTATTGTGAATACATAGTTGTACATTTTTATGGCATACATGTGATATTTTGATACAAGCATGCAGTGTGTAATGAACAAATAGGGATAATCAGAGTATTCCTCATCCTCCAGCAATTAGCATTTTTTTATGTTAAGAACATTCCTAATATCAGACAAAATACCCTTTAAGCTATCAAAAATTTAAAAAGATACAGAAGGTCACTACATAATGATAAAAGGTTCAGTCCATCAATAAGCAATATCCATCCTAAACATATATGCACCCAACATAGGAGCACCAACTTTCCTAAAGCAGTTTCTAGGTAAACTAAAGAAAGAATTGACTCTAACACTATCATAGCTAGGGCCTTAAACACCCCACTAAAACCCTAGACAGGTCAACAAGGAGAGCCAGCACCTCAACGTGACACTTGACCAAATGGACTTAATTGATACTTTCAGAACACTCCACCCAACAACTACAGAATGTACATTCTACTCATCACCACATGGAATGTACTCTTAACATCAACCACATCCTCGGCCATAAATCAAGCATAAACAAATTCCATACAATTGAAATTCTGCCATGTACCTTCTCAGACCACAGTGGAATAAAAATAAATATCAATACCAACAAAGTTACCCCTAAGTCAACAAAGACATGGACACTAAACACCATAATGCTAAGCAACTCCTGGGCCACCATGGAAATCAGAGATTAAAAGATACCTGGAAACAAATGACAACAAAGAAGCATCTTACCAAAACCTCTGGGATCCCATGAAAACAGTCCTAAGAGGGGAATTCATATCTCTACATATGAAGAAAATGGGAAGATCACAAGTTAACAACCTAATAAATCACATAAGGAAGCTGGAAAAGCAAGACCACCAAAACCCTAACTTCAGCGTAAGAATCCAGGTCACCAAAATAAAAACTCAAAATTGAGACCAAGACAAAAATATAATACAAAAAAAAAGAAACAAAAGCTGGTTCTTTGAAAAGATAAACAAGATTGATGGAACCCCCCCCCCAGCCAGAATGACCAAGAAAAAGAGAGAAAACGCCCAAATAAACACAACAAGAAACACAAAACATCAGCTCACAACTGACCCCAAAGAAACACAGAAGATTATCAGAGATTGCTATGTACACCTATATGGAAACAAATTCGAAAACCTAAATGAAATGGAGGACTTTCTGACATCATACAACCTCCCCAGGTTAAAACAAGAAATGAGACCCTACAGACCAATAACAATCCAGGTAATTGACTATGTCATAAGAAAACTAACTACAAAAACAAAAAACAAAAAAAACAAAGCCCTAGTCCAGATGGTTTCTTGCAGAATTCTACAAAACATACAAGGAAGAACAAATACTAATCCAATTAAAAGTATTCCAGGCAATTGAGAAAGGTGAAACTCTCCCAAAATCATTGTATGAAGCTAACATCACATTGATACCCAAACCAGGTAAAGATCCAACAAAGAAAGAACTACAGTCCAAAACCTTGATGAACATAGATGCTAAAATTCTCAACAGGATTCTAGCAAATCAGATCCAACAACATAACTCAAAAACCATCCACTATAACCAAGTAGGCTTCATCCCCAGGATGCATCCTTAAGACCGTAAACATAATTAAATACATCAACAGATGTAAAGACAAAAACCACATGATTTTGTCATTAGATGTAGAGAAAGCTTTTGATAAAATCTAGCACCCCTTCAGATAAAAACCCTCAAACATCTAGGCATAGATGGAACATACCTCAAAATAGTTAGAGCCATCTACAAGAAACCCACAGCCTACATACATACTGCTAAACAGACTCATTGGAGCCATTTCCGATGAAAACTAGAACAAGACAAGGATGCCCACTGTCACCCCTCCTGTTCAATTTAGTATTGGAAGTCCTAGCTAGAGCATTGAGACCAGAGAAGTAGGTCAGGGGTATCCAAATAGGAAAAGAGGAAGTTAAGTTATCCTTCTTTGCAGACATGATTCTATACCTCAAAAACCGAAGAGAATCTGTTAAAAACCTTTTTGCACTGATAAAGGACTTTGGCAAAGTCTCGGCATAAAATGTGCAAAAGTCAGTTGCATTCCTATACACCAACAATAAACCTAAATAAAACGCACAATATCATTCACAATAGCCTTAAAAAAATAAAAGGAGATGCCTTGGCATCTTCCTAACCAGAGAAGTCAAAGACCTTTACAATGAAAACTACAAAACACTGTTCAAAGAAATCAAAGATGACACAAACAAATGGAAAAATATTTCATGCTCATGGATTGGAAGAATCAACATGGTTAAGATGTCCAGCCTACCCAAGTCAGTCTACAGATTTAATGCACTACCTATTGAATTACCAGCAGCATTCTTCTCAGACCTGGTAATGACATTACAGGAATTCATGTAGAAACATAAATGACCACAAATAGCCAGAACAATCCTCAGCCAAAAAAAAAAAAAAAGAGGAGGCATCACAATCCCAGACTTTAAGCTTTATTATAAAACTACAATAATCAAAACAGCCTGGTATTGGTACAAGAACAGTCATATAGATCAAAGGAACAGGATAGAGATTCCAGAAGCAAAACCTCAATTTTTCAACCAACTCATCTTCAACAAAGCTTCCAATAACAACCACTGGGTAAAGGAGAACCTATTCAGTAAATGGTACTGGGAAAATTGGCTGACCACATGCAGAAGATTAATACAAGACCCATACCTATCCCCATTCACAAAAATCAACTCTAAATGGATCAAAGATCTAAACATCAAACCTCAAACTATTAGAACCTTAGAAAATACAGGCGACATCTGTATGGAAATTGGAACTAGCAGCCAATTCCTGAACAAAACCCCAAGCGCCCATGCCATAAGAGAGAAGATTGACAAGTGGGACCTCATCAAACTGACTAACTTCTGCAAAGCCAAAGAAACCATTGAGAGAGTAAGGAGATAGTACACATACTGGGGAAAAAAATATTTGCCAACTGTATATTTGACAAAGGCCTAACATCTAGGATCTACAAGGAACTCAAACGTGCCGAAAAGAGAAAAGCAAACAGCCCCACTACAAAGTAGGCAAAAGATATGAATAGTCTCTTCTCGAAAGAAGACATCTGAGCAGCCACAAGATACATGAAAAAATGCTTAGTCTCACTAGTCATCAAAGAAATGCAAATTAATATTACACTGAGATACCACCTAACTCTGGTCAGAATGGCCATTATCAGTAACTCAGAAAACAACAGTTGCTGGAGAGGATGCGATAAAAAGGGAACACCTCTACTCGTCAGGAATGTAAACTAGTACAGCCTCCATGGAAAACAGTGTGGTTAGTCCTAAAAGACCTAAAAATCAACCTCCCATACGACTCCACAGTCCCACTACTGGGAATGTACCTGGAGGACCTCAAATCACTCTATGGTAAAGATAACCTGCACATGTATGTTTATTGCTGCATTATTTACAATTAGCAAAAACATGGAACCAACCATGCAGCCCATCAAAAGAGGACTCGGTAAAAAAAAAAATTTGGTATATATACTTGATGGAATATTTTGCAGCCATAAAGAAGGACAAAATTGTTAATGTCACAACAACTTGGATAGACTTAGAGGCTATAATACTGAGTGATCGATCACTGAAACAAAGAACCGAGTATCACATGTTCTCACTCATAAGCGGACCTTGAACACCTATAGTAATACTATAAGAAAGGACTTGGCAGTACTGGGAAACTGCTGGGGGGGGGACACACCTCATCCACAAGTGTACCTGTATGATGAACATTTGTATACCTATCCCTGAATTGTACCCCACATATTTAAAATAAAAATTTAAAAAAGAACATTCCCAATTCTACTCTCTTAATTATTTGGAAATATACACAAATTATTGTTAGCTAGATCTGCTTCACTTAATACAATTTTTATTGTTCCTAAGCCCTTGTGTGTTTTTCTTTAAAATCATTAAGAAGCAGGAACCACAGTTTTTGTTGTAGTAGTAATAGTTGTTTTTGTTTTTTGGGTAAGGAAGGGGAGATAGAAGCAAGGCAAAAAGTTGGCACTGCACCTGGGAGGCTGGGAGCAGAGTTGTCTGAGGAACAAGAGAGGAATCAGTAGAAAAAGTGGCTTTTGCAGGATATGACCATTGAAGACTCAAATGTGAAATGGGAATGAAGTGGGAGTCAGGGAATGGTGTTTTAAGGCAGGTAACAGGGCCAACTGAGCTCCAGTTGAACGTTTCTTGAGAAACTTAATTTTCATTTCATTCACTTAGGTTATTTTTAGACGTTCTTATCTATATCAGAACTTTAGACATATGAGACATTACTTATGACATATAGATAGGATGCTCATTAAGATACATCTTTTATAAATTTTATTACTTGACAAATTTATAACATTTATTTTAGGTACTTTTATAGACAACTTCTGCTCTTCTATAGCAAAAATCCTGCCATGATGGAAAAATCAATATTTTGTGCAGAACCAACTTCTAATCTACTCACTCTTAAACAGGATACTAACATTTACCTATATATGAACCAATTGCCTAAAGGATCAGCCCAGATTAAGTCACAGTTGTAAGTATTATGACAGTTGTTTTTAAAAGCAAGTAGGATAGCCCGCCATACATTTTGACTTCCTACAGCAAATGGAAGAATTTGATTCTAATTATCCATATTTTTCCTCCAGCCTTGAGTTTTTTTGTGGCCTGTAGGAGGCTACAAATCCTCCCCCCGCCCCATAGTATGTTTATTACTAGCATAGTTTGAGCATCCCAAATCCAAAAATCTGAAATTCAGAAAGTTCCAAAATCAGATACTTTTTGAGCACTGACATGATGCTCAAGGGCAGTGCTTATTGGAGCCTTTCAGATTTTTGAATTAACATGCTCAGCCAGTAGGTATAAAGCAAATATTCCAAAATCTGAAAAAAAAATCCTAAATCTGAAGCACTTATGGTCCCAAGCATTTCAGATAAGGGATACTCAACCTGTACTTAAAAATTCTATGTGCCTTACTTTCTTTTCTATATTATTTAAAATCTTTCTATTTTTAAGACCTTGTAAACAGGAAAGTATGGATTGTTTCACTGTTCACACAAATACAAGAGTTAAAAAAAACTCCAATATGTGGCCGAACTTTATTGCTTTGATGAATGGATAGCATCAGGTAGCATAAAACTCATTTTTTTTTTTTTTTTTTTAAACAGTACAGACAAGTACAAAGTAAAATTCACCTCAGGTCTAGCCATCTAGATATAACATGGGTAATAAGTCTGATAAAAATCTCTCCAGTAACACCTTTGAAAATGAGGTCAGTGTCCCCTAAAGAGATATTTCAAGAAAAATAATTTTAGATTTTATTATTATAGCATTTTATTGGAAACAAATCTTGAAGAAAAATTGTTAGTTTTTTACATCCCTTTTGTAGTTTTAAAAAACTTTTTACAGAGGTAGGAAATAAATCATAAACTAGGATAGCAACAAGGGCTTTTATTTTATATAAAGAATGGTGATAATATGAAAAGTATCTATTATGGAAGCTCTAAATATGATTAATTTCTGTTTTGTATTATTCTTGTAGAATAAAGTCACTGCATTCCTACCTGGCTTTGTGCTTGCATCTTTCTGTTACTGGAATTTAGTGTAAATCTAGTTAAACAAATTCTTAGGTACATGTAAATTTTACTCTGTTATCTTTGTTTTTTAAAAGAAGAAACTTTTCTTTTCTTTCTCTAGACGCCTTAATCCACATTCTATATCTGCATTTGAAGCCAATGAAGAGCTGTGTCTCCATGTGGCTGTTGAAGGCAAAATTTATCTGACTGTTTACTGCCCTGCAGATGTTGTTAATAGAATAAGCAGTATGTCCTCAAGTGACAAATTAACAAGATGGGAAGTGCTTGGTGTACAGGGAGCATTGTTGAGTCACTTTATACAGCCAGTTTATATCAGCAGTATACTTGTTGGTGAGTGGAATTTCAGAACTTCATAGCCTCTTTCATTAAGTAAATTATTTGTATTTTACTTATCAGCACGAAATCAACTTTTGTATACATGAAACTATTTAAGGTCAAAACATGAATTGACTGTTTTGTTAAGCTGTTTCATTGTAACTTATAGTCATGCGTAATATGATATGACTTTTATCAGCTTATCAGAAGGCCAAGAATTAATACTTATTATCCAATTAGATATACATGTATTTCGTCTTGAACTTATACTTTTTTTGGCCCAATATTTAATTTTCCCTCTTTATTTGGGGAGAAGATGCTTTCATGAACTTATCAAATCTGAAAGCTTATATTGACTCCTCCCTGAAATAAGAAAGCTTTTAAATGCTTATTTTGGCCCCTTCCTTACACTGCTTTAACACATTTGGATATGGTATAGATCCTTTTGATTAGCCAAATAAATATGAGGGGGGATCCCCAAAAAACCAGAATTATCTTTTGGACGGTGGGTTTCTTGTAGTACAGGCCTAACCCACTAGGTTAACTAGCTAGCATTGTTGCCTCAGTGAATTTTGTTTTTGGAGGTTCTTTTAACGCATTTGCTTATTTTATGGTGGGTGATTTACGAGCACATCTGCCCACACTGCACTATGTGTTCAGTAGTTTTGACCAAAAACAGTGTGACCCCTAGGCTCACCCTCCCTATTCACCTGATCTCATCCTGAGTGGCTTTTTTTTTTGTTTCGCCGTATGAAAAAGTCCTCAAAGGGAAATGTTTTTTGATGTGGAAGAGGTGAACCAAAAAATGACAGAAGCACTAAAAGGTGTCAAAATTGACTAGTTCAAAAACTTTTTTGAGCAGTAGAAAAAGCATCTCAAGTGTATTGCATCAAGTGGAGAGTACCTTGAAGTTGACTGAAATTTAAACATGTAAGAGCAAATACACAATTTTTAATAAATTCCTTTTTTGGAGGTCCCTCTTCATATAAAGTAATTAGAACATAAAATAGCATAAATTTGTCATTCTATTGGGTGAGAGAGATTTCAAAATACTAGATTTTATATTTGAATGGCTTTCCAGACATTATCTTCTTGATCAACAATTTGGGGCTTGTTTCTTTAGTTTCTATAAGGTCTTGTTGTTTCAAAGCTTTAGTTATCCTTGTGAAGCAATTTACCAACATCACTTGACTCTTGTTTGCTTATTATTAATTTTTGAAAATGAATGCATGTGCAAGTTTTACATACTCACGTGAGTTTTTTTTTTCATAGTTGGTGCTGTTTCTGGATTTTTTTTCTTGTTTCTTTTTATATATTTTATACCTATTTATTTTGGAATGTCTCTTATATGTGACATTTTTTAGTTACACATGCATACAAGATATTGTAAAAAGAGAAGTGGTTATTATTAACCTTTTAAATATTCAGTTTATTTTAATTTTATAGGAAATACATTACTTGATTTACAGTTCAAAAGGGTATTTAGTAAATAGTTTCCATCTCACTGCCACAGGCACCCTTTTTACCTCTGTTGAAGCATACATTGTTGGTTACTAATTTCTTGTTTTACTTTCTAGAGATTGTTTGATTATGCTAATAGAAGTATATGCATTCTTTTTTTCTTATTTTTTATATTTTATACCAATAGGAGCATAGAATTCCTGTTTTTCTGCATCTTGTTTTTTTCATTTAACACATTCTTGACTGGCACATTTTTCACTTTCATAATACTGAGAGCAGGTGAAAATAAAATAAAATAAAATATGATGCTGGTGGCCGCAAATTTCAGTCATTAAGTACAAGTGGAATGGTCTTTTCTAAATTGGCATCTTTTTCATAATAAAGCTAAAAGTTGTAGACATATCCAGTGTTTGCCTCAGATACCACTCTGACTAGCATTTTGTACTTTGTGTTTTTATTTGAATTATAAACTCAAAAAGACAGTCTTTTGCGATGAGGTACCATGGATTCATCCAAGGAACATTCTTGTTCAAGTTTGTACATGGTGTTGAACTTATTTAAAACATAATTTATTATGGGCTCAATTTTGCATAATCTGTTTAGAGTTGATTGCATTTCTGCAAAATGCAAAAACTGCAAAATTCGTAGGAATCTATTTCATGTCATTATTTTTTTAAAAGGAAGTCATCACTATTGATGGACATGTTGGCCAATAATCACGTATTGTGGTTTTCTTCATTGTTCCATCAAAATACTTAAAACTAGACATTTTTTCATCTTGGACACTGTAGTATTGCTCCACCCTTTTGGACATC
This sequence comes from Carlito syrichta, assembly GCF_000164805.1. Taxonomy (NCBI): domain Eukaryota; kingdom Metazoa; phylum Chordata; class Mammalia; order Primates; family Tarsiidae; genus Carlito; species Carlito syrichta. The sequence continues at coordinate 390,517 of NW_007254746.1, read as the reverse complement.
TGTATCTGTAGTGCATCTGATAATAATACCAGTTAGTTTCAGTTGCTTCATTTTTATAACATCATTTTCAATAAATAGTCTGACAACTTCACTTATACTTTGGGGTTCATTTAGAAATACCTTGACTCCTGGATTACCAATAACCACTTCTAAGTTTCTTTTCGGATATTCTGTTCACTCAATGTCTGATTCATTCTCACCAGTACTAGATTCACTATCATAGATTATCTGTATTGTGTTTCTTTATTTACACTGCATCATTACATCACTATCTGTCGCACTATCACTTATAATTTCACTGAATTCACCTTGGACCTCGGAATCTCATCAGCATATATTTCTTCATTTTCCATAATTATGGTACATTATTTTTAATGTTGAAATATGAAAGCCCTGACATAGCAAAATACAAGTATACAACACTAATCACAACAAAATAATGACCAACTTGCAATTTTTACCAACTACGTAAATCAATAACAACATTGGGCTATCTATATCAGATAATTATCTCAATTAACTTTCTCCTTGCCTAACTATTCATTTTCAAGCAAAATATAATAACACATACATCTGACAACGTTGCAGCATTCAGAAACAGAATTTGCAAAGACGTAAATTCATGTCAGTGGCAACCAGAAACAGAATTTGGAATGGCGTAAATTCACATCAGTGATCATGAATGAGTTAATACATAGACTCTTTTTATGCCATTCCAGATAATCATCTAATCCTGATTTAAAAGCACCCAATAATGTAGGATTTAAAGGCAATATATTTCATTAATTGAACAGCTCCAATACTTGCTAAAAATTTTTTCCTTTATAAAATTGAAATTTGCCTCCCTTTGATTCTGTACCGTCACTGTACAGATTAAATCTAATTCTTTGAAGTTGATAACTTTTTCTTTTCTCTTAAGCCTTAGTACTTTTGTAATTCTTTATTTTGATTTTTTTAAATCTATGTTAATTTCTTAGATCATTTATAAATGGAAAAAATATTATAGGGGCAAAGAAAAAGTTTATCCTTCATCCTCTGAAGGCTTACTGAAAAGAGGCAAATTAATAGGAGAAAAGGAATATAAGTGTATAAATGTGCCTGGGGGAAAAAATCACAGAATGATTCCCCAATTACCCAGTCCAGTACAGAAGCTTATATGCTTTTTTCATATAAAAGGTGTGAGATGGGGAGTGTAGACAGTTTTTGAGGGACAGTAAATCATTAGGGAGAATGAATGGACCCTAGAGATGGGAGGCAGAGATTATGGGATAAAGATGCTGTAAATTATAGTGATCAGCCAACTGGATAAGGATATTTCAGAAAGAGTCCTTTCTGGGCTTTGGGAAAGGATCAAAGAAATAAGTGAGATGGGGAAAGCGTCAGAGAAAATTCTTGTTTCCGAGTCCTGTTTTTTTTTGTTTGTTTGTTTGTTTTTTGAGTAGGAGTCTCACTCTGTTACCCAGGTTAGAGTGCGGTGGCACACTCATGGCCACTGCAGCCTCAACCTGCTGGGCTCAGGTGATCCTTCCGCCTCAGCCTTCAGTGGCATGAACCACTGAGCCTGGCTTCTGAGGTCTGTTTTTGAGGCCTTTCAATTTTCAAAGCAGCCAGAATGCTGAAGTACCACACTTTGAGGAATCATTTTCTATACCCCAACATTATTATATTTTGAAGCTTCATTCATTTTACTTTTCAAAAAGTTTGCATAAACATTTTATGCTGTGGATGTTCAACAGATATTCATTTTGTCATTTTATGGTAGTAGTTTTTTTCTCTTTAATTTTTTTTTTTTTTTTTGAGTTGGAGTCTCACCCCATGGCCCAGGCTGGAGTACAGTGGCATACTCACGGCCACTCCAGCATCAACCTGCTGTGCTCAGGCGATCCTTCCATCCCAACCTTACAAGTAACTGGAACTATAGGTGTGCACTACCACACCCAGCTAATTTTTTAGTTTATTGTAGAGATGAGGTCTCACCAAGTTGCCCAGGCTGGTCTCAAACACATGGGCTCAGGCAATCTGCTCATCTCGGCCTCCCAAAGTGCTGGGATATTATAGGCTTGAGCTACCACGCCCAGCCTTCTTTTTAATTTAATACATGGAATCTAAGAATCTAGGCTTGCATTAAAAGGACATTTACTATTTTGAATAGACAATTATGCAGGATAATCTGGAAAAAAACTCACTTGAGTATTGAAAAATAGCTGGATTTATATTCGTTTTCAAGATTTTTACAATATGTTTTACAAATGTGGTAGCTCCTATTAAGTTTGTCTAAATACTTCAAAATTGAGTAGAGGTATTTCCATCCAGAAGTCTTACATAAACTAATTTGAATTGTAGAATTCAGATGTAAATACTGAGACCCTCCTAGTGAAGAAACCCATTTTAAATAACAGTTTATGGACTTTTAAGAAGCAGTTGATAATAATCTTAGAAATTATTCAGGTGTCTTTTTTTTAAAATCAGTAATATGAGGTTCAGAATGTTAATAAAATGCTTTCCCAAAGTCAGTCAGTTTTCTTATTGGAAGAGCCTAGACTTCAATCCAGTTTTCATAACTTTTTATGCGCTGTTTATGATGGACCTCTTATATATGGATTACTGTCAGGTCTCTTGTAGTCCTTGATTAGACTTAACCTTTGACTTTAACCTTGGAATTCTGTGTTACTTCAGATCATTCTGAATGAATCAAATAAAACATTTTTAATTATATGATATAATTTTAGCGATATATTGTTCTAGGAACAAGATTTAGCCTGAAGGTAGAATCATACTTCAAATATAGTAAATTATTAAAGCATAAATACAAAAAGGAAAAAGATAAAAATTATAATATTACTAAATTTGATTTTTTTTGTATTAGCTTTTATTCTCATTAAAGCATCTAGGTGTAATGATTTGATGTTAAGAAATTTTATGAATAATTTGGTAGGATTTTTTTCCCCACAGGTTTTCCTTTTTTAGACATAACCACTGTCACTATCTCATTGCAAAGTATAATAAAAACATGAGATTTTCTTTTTAATTCATATCTTCTGTTCATTATAGATACAATATTCCTCAGGCCCTTTTTTTCTGCTTTGTTTTTTTTTTTCTGGTTTTGTTTTTTGTTATTTATTTTCTTCTCAAGTATATTTTTAATTTGACTGTCCTTTATTTATCACTCTAGATTTGGGATACTCAAGTGTTTAGAAAAAGGATGTCAGAAGCAACTATATCCTTTTTAGATTATTTTCTAGCACCCAGATAGTCAGTATTAATGATGTGGAAACAAGAGTTTTTTTGTGTGAAGTATGTCTAGTGGTATACAAAGAGTCCATAAGTATTCCATAAGGTAAATATACCACCTTTTCATTATTCATTGATCAGCTGATGGGCATTTAGGTTGATTCCACATCTGTGCAGTTGTGAATTGTGCTGCAATGAGCATGCAAGTGCAGGTGTCTTTTTTTTAATATAAAAACCTCTGTTTCCTTTGGGTAGATAACTAGTAGTGGGATTGCTGGATCAAATGGTAGATCTACATTTAGTTCTTTGAGAAATCTCCATACTGATTTCCATAGAGATTGTACTAATTTACACTTCCACCAACAATGTATAATCATTCCCTTTTCATTGCGCCTGTGCCAGCACCTATCGTTTTTATTTTTTAATAATGGCCATTCTGACTGGTGTAAGATGATATCTCATTGTGGTTTTAATTTGCATTTCCTGGATGATGAGTGATGGTGAGCATTTTAAAAATATGTTTGTTGGCCATTTGTATATCTTCCTTTGAGAGGTGCTTGTTCATGTCATTTGCCCACTTTTTAATGGGTTAATTTGCTTTTTACTTGCTCATTTACTTGAATTCTTTGTTGCCTCCAGATATTAGTCCTTTGTTGAATATGCAGAAGTTAATATCTTCTCCCATTCTACAGGTTGTCTGTTTGCTCTGTGGATTATTTCTTTTGCTGTGCAGAAGCTTTTTAAATTAAGTCTCACTTATTTATTTTTGTTTGTGTTGCATTCTTCTTTGAAACTCTGGTAGAATTTGGCTGTGAGTCCATCGGGTCCTGGACTTTTTTTCTGTTGGAAGACTTTTAATTACTGTTTTCAGTCTTGCTACTCAGTACTGGTCTGTTTAGGGTTTCATGATTTTTCCTGATTCAGTGTTGGGAGTTGTATGTTTCTAAGAATTTATCCATTTCCTCTAACTTGTCTCGTTTGTGTAGAGGTGTTCATAATTATCTCAGATGATCTTTTGTATTTCCATCGTATCAGTTGTAATGTCTCCATGTTCATTTCTGGTTGAACTAATTTGAGTCTTCTCTCTTCGTGTCTTAATTAACCTAAATCTAGCTAATGGCTTATCGGTTTTATTAATCTTTTCAAAGAACCAACTTTGTGTCAGTGATCCTTTGTATTTTTTTAAAATTTCATTTCATTTAGTTCTACTGTGATCTTTGTTATTTATTTTCTTCTGCTATGTGTAAGTTTGGTTCTTGATTTTCTGGTTTCTAGTTCCTTGAGGTGCATTAGGTTGTCAATATGCTATCTTTTGGTCTTATTAATATAGGCCTTAAGCACTGTAAATTTTCCTTTGAGCACAGCTTTGGTTGTGTGCCAGAGGTTTTGATAACTTGTTTTGTTGTTGTCATTCATTTTGAGAAATTTTTAAATTTCATCTAATTTCATTATTGACCCAAGGATCATTCAGAAGCAGATTGCTTAGCTTCCATGTTTTTTGTTTGGTTTTTCAGGTTGTTCTTCGAATTAATTTCTAGTTTTATTCCACTCTGGTCTGAGAAGGTACTTGATATTATTTTAATTTTTTTGGAGCTCATTCTTAGGGATGATCTTTGGCAATGAATCTTCCTGAACTCTTTGATCTTTTTATATCTAGATGTTTAAATCTCTGACAAAGCTAGAGAAGTTTTCCTTCATTATTCCCTCAAATAGGTTTTCCAACCTGTTTTCTCTTCTTTCTCAGGAACACTTATGATTCATAGGCTTCAATGTTGTATGTAATCCCACATTTCTTGGAGACTCTGTTCCATTTTCTTGATTCTTTTTTCTTTACTGTTGTCAGATTAAGTTAATTCAAAAGCCTTATCTTCAAGTTCTGCGATTTTTTTCTTCTACTTGTATGAGTCTATTATTAAAACTTTCTACTGCATTTTGTATTTCTATAAATGATTCTTTAATTTTCAGAATTTCAGCTTGTTGGGTTTTTTTAAGTGTCTATCTCTTTGGAGAGTTTTTCATTCATGTCCTGAATTTTTTTTTTTTTGCTAGCTTTATGTTGGTTTTCAACTTACTCCTGAATCTCATTGAGCAATTTTATAATTGGCCTTTTAAGTTCTCTCTCTAGAATTTCAAAGATTTCATTTGGTTAGAGTTCATTACTAAAGAGTTAGTGCGGTCTTTTGGAGGTGCTGAAGAATTCTTTTTTTTCATATTCTCAGAATTACTTTTCTGGTTCCTTCTCATTTGGGTAGACTGTTTCTTCTTATTTGATATAGGCAGGGGGCGACATAGGCACTGTAAGTTTCCCTTGGTTATAAATAGCCTTGGTGTTGTGAGTTTCGTGATTACCAGCTGTGGTAGTCCTGTGCTGGGTGCCTGTACTGATTCACAGCATCCTGAGTGGTGGGAATGGCTTGAAAAGTGGTGTTAGCTAGAGTTCAGGATTAGTTTTCCCCAAAGCTGAGGTATTTTATCTGATGTGATGGGCTATACAGTTGACCTCTGGCTCAGGCACTCTTTGAGACAGTCAGCCGCGGTGGTGGCTATGGGCTTTCTCTTTGACATGTGTTGCTCCAAGGAAGTGCTCAGCCAACCTAGGCAGTGGGCAGAGATGTAGGTATTACCCAGGTTCTCTATCTGAGTCTTCGTGGGGGGGGATGGGGAGGAGGGAGGAAGAGCTCCAGCACCCCACCTGTGTGCACTCTTGGCTATTCTAGTGGGAATTGGGGGTGTGTCCCTGGCTTTTGGGGCAATGCTGTTGTGCCAAAGCTATACAAAAGAGTTTACCTCGGGAGTGAACAGTTGCTAGGACAAGAGTCCCACCCTGCTTCTTAGTCTCAGGCAGTCTGCATCCAGAATGTCAAAGTGTAGCTTGCCTCAGGTGTTCTCCTACCAGCTCACCCCAGGCAAGAGCTGTCTGCCACCATGGAATTTGCCCTTGGAGCCAGCCCTTCCCATCCCAGGCCAGCTAGAAAGCAGCTGCCAGAAAGGGTTAAGTTCCTGGGATATGGCAGCTGGAGCTGCTCAGGGCCTTTTTTTTTCCCCTGCAATACTCCACATAGGCTTCATCAGAGCACCGCTGTGGGTGAGGCAGCTTCCTGTGAGGGTTGGAGTCCTGCAAGGCTCCAGGGGTCCTCCAAGTCCTCAGCAGGAGCACACAATACCTGAATTATTCTCATTCATCTTCACTGTGTCCAGAGGCTGCCCATTGTCTGTGCTGTAATCCAGATGAGAGTCTGGCCAGTTACAACCCAGGGCAACTGATTTTTCTCTTTGTACTATGTGACTATTACCACTCCTTTAATACATTGTGGGGCACGCTGCCAGTCCTACTCCTCTCTAGTTACCTCTAGTCAGCCATCAGTTAAGATGATGTTTTTTGTTTTGTTTTGTTTTTTGAGTCAGAGTCTCCTTCTGTTGCCCAAACTGGAGTGCAGTGGCACACTCATGGCCACCCCAGCATTGACCTGCTGGGCTCTGGCGATCCATCCGCCTCAACCTTCCAAGTAGCTGGAACTACAGGTGCGTGCTACCACGCCTGGCTAATTTTTTTTATTTATTGTAGAGACAAGGTCTCGCCAAGTTGCTTGGGCTGGTCTCGAACCCACAGGCTCGGGCAATCTACTCACCTTGGCCTCCCAAAGTGTTGGGATTTCAGGCTGAGCCACCAAGCCTGGCCAAGATGATGGTTTTTGAAATAGGAATGACTGCTCCCTAAGTTTTGTTTAAAGTTTGATGCAGTTCATTATTTTATAATAGTTAACATTGCATCTTTTTGAGATATCAATATTATTTGATAATTATTATAAGAGTTCAGAATTTTTTAGATTGATCACAATTTTAACTAGAAATGATCATTCTTTTTTTTTTTTTTTTTTTTTTGAGTTGGAGTCTCACTCTGTCGCCCAGACTGGAGTGCAGTGGCCGCTCCCAGCCACCACAGCCTCGACCTGCTGGGCTCCAGTGATCCTTCCGCCTCAGCCTTCTGAGTAGCCGGAATCACAGGCATGCGCTACCACGCCCGGCTGATTTTTTGTAGAGATGAGGTTTCGCCAAGTTGCCCAGGCGGGTCTTGAACCCGCGGGCTCAGGCAATCCACTCACCTCCAACTCCCAACAGCGCGGGATTACAGGCTGAGCCACCGAGCCCGACGATCATTCTTTAAATTATTTTGTGTTGTGAAATTAGAACATTGCAATAATAGAAAGGTTGTAATTTGTGGTCCTTAGATATGGGAAAATAACTCACTTTTACCAACTGTTTCTCAGCAAAATTTATATACTGCTTTATGTGCTGATTTCCTGCTATCAGCAGAGGAAATCATGACAGAATAAGTTAATACTCTCTGGTAGAACCCTGTAAAAAGGACCAGTTTCTTTCTGGGTCAGCACTAGCTCTTTGCTTTCATTCAGTTGAATGACTTTTTATTATTTTCTGTGTAAGAGTCTTTTTTAAATGGAAATTCTGATGGGCTACCTTGTCCTGGTTATAGTGAAGAATATCAAAATAGCTGCTCAGAGAAAACATAAGTAGGAAAGAGAAGGTTGAAAGATGGATAGAGAAATGGGCTTCAGATTATTTCCAGTGATTTCTTTTTTTCTTAGTTTAGTCATTTTTTTAAATACTGAATTGCTGAATTTTTTTTCTTTTTTTCTTTTTTTCTTTTTTTTTTTTTGCTTTCTAGGTGATGGGAATTGCAGTGATACTAGAGGCTTAGAAATCGCTATAAAGCAACGTGTTGATGATGCACTCACTTCAAAACTTCCAATATTTTACTTGGTCAACAGACCTAATATTAGTTTAGTACCCTCTGCATTTCCCCTTCAAGTGAACTTGGAATGCAAATCCCTGAGTCTGAACTGGGCACAAGGGGATAATTCTTTGGAGATTGTGGATGGCCTAAGTGGGATGGTCACTGAAAGGTTAGAGTTACTAATTTCTTTAAAAACCATATTTTACTTAAGCAAAATAAGATGTTGTGTTGCAGGTTGTTATTCTTTTTTGGATACCATGTATTGAATTCTGAACAACAATAATAATTATTATTAGTTAAGGTGACTGTGTTGCAGGCATTGTACTAATTTTTAATTTTTTTTTTTTTCTGATGAGAAGACAGGCTTGAAGAAGTTATATAGATAACTGAAACTATGTAGTAAGGAAGGGAGCCACCATTCAAATCCAGGGAATCTGGCTTCATAACCTGTGTTTATCCAGGTTTCATTTTGGACACTTTAGTATCATATAATTAGCATTAGAATAATATGTTTTGTTTAAAAAATTTGATGTTTCCTACTGAATCTGAATTTTTGGATCTGGGGTTCAAGAATTGTATTTTTTACATGGTCTTCCAAATATGAATTACATATACTTAGTTTGAGAACCATGGATCCACATTATACTGTAAGTTGGGTGGTATTGTTCTTTCCTTTTGGAAAAAGACACTGGGATTCAAGTGATGTTAAATATCTTGTACTTAAGTGTTTTCTTTGTGAAAAAGATTCAAATTAAGACAATATTTTCTGATTATGATGTAATAAAACTATAAATAACAAACAGAATACTAGAAGCTGCTTATACTGGGAGAATAATTTCTCTGACTCCTAGCTCAAAGGAAACTATATACTACAATTGTAAAACATTTAGGAAGCAGATATATTAAAATATTACATATCAGAACTTGTAAGATATACAGTTAAAACAAAACTGAATAGAGAAGTCAAAACCTTACATGTGTATATCAGCAAATAAAGGAAATTAAGCAGAATGGTGGGATAAATAAATTAGAAATAAAAAGAGCTAAGGGGAAAAAGAGGCAGAATTGCTTATAAATAGCTGATTCTATGAAAAAACTCTAGCTAATCTCATAAAAAATAATAGATGAGAAGGAAGCAATTATTCAGAAATAGAGATAATTAAGAGAATAATAAATTACTTTGTATAACCATGCAAATGTATTTTAAAACCTAAATGAAATGGATAAATTCCTAGGAAAAGTTTGTTTCCAAAGCTGGTACAGAAGAGGGAAAGATCTAAATGTTATTTTCTTAAGAAAGTCATCAGAAAGACTCTAACTCTTCCTAAAAGGAAGTACCATTCTGAGGTAGTTCAGAGATTTTCTTTTCCTAAACCTCTAAATAGTGATCCTTCTAGTGCTATCTGATAAGATGGAACACTTCCAAATACTTTCATGAAGCAAGTGTATTCATTGATTCTTAAAAGTAATTTTTAAAAATAGCCAGGTGTAGTGGCTCACGCCTGTAATCCCAGCACTTTGGGAGGTGGAAGTGAGAGAATTGCCTGAGCCCAGGGGTTTGAGACCAGCCTGGGAAACTTGGGGATACCTTGTCTCTACAATAAATCAAAAAATTACCCTGGCATGGTGGCATGCCCCTGTGGTTCCAGCTACTTGGATGGCTGAGGTGGAAGGATCACCTGAGCCAAACAAGTCGAGGCTGTGGAGGACGTGAGCGTGGTACTGCACTCCAGCCTGGGTGACAGAGTGACACTCTGACTCAAAAAAAAAAAAAAAAGAAAAAGAAATTGCTGCTCCTTATCCCCCCACACACACAAGTTACAAACCAAACTCACTTTTATATTCAAGCAAAATTGCTAAATAAAATATCAGCAAGGAGAACTCCCTACCCGTACATTAAAATAATAATATATGAGGAGGGACCCAAAAACACCCTGGAATTTGTTTATTAAAAATTGTATATTTATTCTTTCTTACATGTTTATTAAATTTCAGTCACCTTCAAGATATTCTCTATTTGATACAGTACAGCTATAGAGACAATGTTTCCACTGCTCAAAACAGTTTTTTAACTCATCAGTTTTGATACGTTTTAGTGCTTCTGCCTTGTTTTGCTTCACCCCTTCCACATCCGCAAAATGTTTTCCTTAGAGGACTTTTGTTATCTGAGGAAACCAAAAGGTGTCACTGGGACTAGAGCAGATAACTAGGGAGGGTGGGGCACAGGGATCATATCATGTTTCATCAAAATTGCTGAAAACTCAGCACAGTGTGGGCAGATGTGCTTTTAAATCACTTGTCATGAAATAGGCAAACACACTGAAAGAACCTCTGAAAAAATTCACTGAAGCCAAACGCAACCTCTCATGACAATGCTAGCTAGTATATTGATGCCGATGGGTTTCTAGTGCCCTTACCTAGCGAGGGAAGCCTATACTACAAGGAGCTTGCCCTCCAAAAAAAATTCCAGATTTTTTTGGGTCTCCCCTCATATTTTATACAATAATACCAATTGGTATTTTTTTTCTAGTGGCACAAAGATAACAACATAGTAGAAGTAATACCAAAACTCTTACTAATATATGTCATATTAATCTAGGAAAAAATACCATATATTCTTCTTTATAAATCCTAGATGTTTAATACAGCTCTACAACTATTCTAGATAAAGATATTCAATAAAAAATGGTTAGAGATTTTTGTTACAGGATAAATGTGTCTTTTTTTTTTTTTTTTTTTTGTGAGTCAAGGTCCCATTCTGTCACCAAAGCTGGAGTGCAGTGGTATGTTCACAGCTCACCACAGCCTCCTTATGGGGTCAGGCAATGCTTCTACCTCACCCTCTCAGGTAGCTGGGACTGCATCATGCCTGGCTCATTTTTTGTTTTTTAATTTTTTTATAGAGATGAGGTCTCATTATGTTGCCTAGGCTGGTCTTGAACTCCCGAGCTCAAACAGTCTTCCCACCTTGGTTTCCCAAAGTGCTGGTGTTACAGGTATGAGCTACCGCACCCAGCCCAAATGTCTTTATTAGTTCAAAAATATTATTATGATCGATGATGAAATCTCAAAGGCATTCCCATTAACATTCAGAGCAAGACATGAGTTTACTGTTATTGCTGTTATTTAACATTTTATTGAGGACTTTAATACAATTGGATGAGAGAAAGAAATGAGAGATATAAAATATTGGAAAGGAGGAAGTACAGTTATCACTCTTTGATGGTGGTATCATTTATACCTGAAAAGCCCAAGAAAATTATCTGAAATACCACCACAACAGAAGTATCTATGTGGAAAATAGATATATAGAGATCAATCAATTTTATACACACAAGTGTACATTAGCTGCAGCTGTATAATAACTACCTAAAACTTAGTGGCTTAAAACAACAACCATTTATTATTACTTCTTGCAAGTTCTTGAGTCAGCTGAGTGGTTTTTCTGGATTTTGGGGGGGCTCCCTGTGTATCTTGGGTCAACAGTGGGTCAACTAAAGGTCGGGTTAACTGATCTTGGTCCATGTGTTCTCTTATCCTCCAGCAGGCTAGTCCCAGCAGGCTCATATGACACATGCAGGGGCCCCCAAAAAATAAGAACACAAAGTCCCTTTGGGCCTAGATTCAGAACTGTCACTGTATGTTCTATTTGCCAAAACAAATCACAAGACTAGAACAAATTCAAGGGAAGAGAAGACCAGCCCTACCTGTTGCTGTGAGGATTTGAAAAGCCACATCATAAATAGCATGGAAATCAGGAGGAATGAAGGAGTCTGGCAGTTTTTGTAAACTGTCATACAAAAAACTAATGAGAAGATATATTGGTGAGGAAAAATTACAGTAGCAAAAATGTTCATGATCTATGGACCCACTTATATTAGAAACCCTAAGTAAACATCTACATATCTATGCACATATATATAGAGAGGATTGTGAAGTGGATATATATTTATGTAATTTTTAAATTGAAGTGAAATTTAAATGTAGTGAAATACACTGTACAGTTTCATTATTTTTGACATATGCATATATCTGTGTAACCATCACCCATCAAAATGCTGGGAAGCATATTTCCATCATTTCATAAAGTACTCCCAATGCCCCCTTCCAGTTAATCCCAGATAGAACCACTATTTTAATTTGTATAGCCACAGATTCATTTTGGTTCAAATAGTAAAAATGTTTCAAGTATCAGTCTTCTGCATTAATTTTTGATATGATATTATAATAATTTAAACTGTAAGAAATTAGCCACAGAAAGTAAACATTAAGAATTCTTTTTATGTAAAAAAAAAAAAAAAATTTACTGTTCATTGCAAATAATTGGGATCAACAGATATTGTTTAGAATCTATGTTGATTTTAATTCCTACAGTTGCTAGCATAAATTATTGGGAAATGATTAGTGAATGTTTATTCCTTTTTACTTTAGCTCCCCATTTAAAAGTGGTATGTCCATGGCAAGTCGTCTTTGTAAGGCTGCAATGTTAAGTCGATTTAATCTGCTTGCCAAAGAAGCTAAAAAAGAGTTACTTGAAGCTGGTACATATCATACAGCTAAGGTAAGTTCATAAAGGAATAAAATTGGTTTTAAAAATAAAATTTAAGACAATAATGTAATTTTATGATTATGCATAGCAAAAGTTTGTTGAATAGTTCTGAATATATTACTGTGTAATAGTAAAACTAGTTTTAATGAATATACTGGAAATTGGATATGTATATAAGTAGCCACCTCAATGTGGCAGAATCTTACTTTGACAGTATTGCTTAAAACCTGCTTTGTCATACCCAGAGAAAGTAGCAATTTTTTCTGTATATGATATTAATTGTACTACCTGTAGAATGTTTTCCTCTAAAAGAATACATTATTGAAGGCATCCATATAAATTAACTTTCTTGTTTTAAAGTTATGAAAAAGCTTTAAGTTCAGTATCTGATTTGGACCTGATTTAGTAGGTAATGTAGCTAGCCTTTTTCTCTTTTAAAAAATATTTATTTTTTATGCAGACATATAATTTTTAAGTAAAACATTAGGAAAATTTTTCATAATACAGAGGAAAAATGTTACCTGTAATCCCACCTACTATTCAAATACAGTACTCTCACTCTTTTAATGTAAACATGTTCTTTCAGTTACTTCTCATATATATGTTTATGTATACATATATTTAAAAATATTAAGATATTGATACATTTTAAAATCTTTTTCTTTAAACATAATATGACATGAGCATTCTTCCATGTTACCATCATTAAATATTAAATATAAATTGTTTTTATAACCTAATTTTAATAACAATATAGTATAGTATGAAAGTCTTTTAATTTTATCAACACCTTCATACTCAAACTGTATAATCACAACCAATAAAACAGTTACATTAACTACAGGTGTGTGTATATGTAATCACATATTTTTAAGTTTAGAAGCTTGTTTAGATAATTTCTGGTTTTGGAGACAAAGAAGAATTGCAAATCTTCTTTATAAAAACAAGTATAAGGCTAGACAAAAGCCGGGCTCGGTGGCTCAGCCTGTAATCCTGCGCCTTTGGGAGGCTCAGTTGAGTTGATTGCCTGAGCCCGTGGGTTCGAGACCCACCTAGACAGCGAGACCTCATCTCTACAATAAATAAAAAAATCAGCCGGGTGTTGTAGCGCATGCCTGTAATTCTGGCTACTCGGAAGGTTGAGGCGGAAGGATCCCCAGAGCCCAGCAGGTCGAGGCTGCGGTGGCTGGGAGCGGCCACTGCACTCCAGTCTGGGCGACACAGTGAGACTCCAACTCAAAAAAAAAAAAAAAAAAAAAAGACTAGACAAAATTGTCAAAAACAGTCTTCCACAACTCTGGAAACTGACAAAAGGCAGAAGAAACATTGAAAAGTATATGTTCTTCAAAAACTGCTATTACTTTAGATATTAACAACAGGAGTTTATAGCTTTCTTCACCAAGGCTCTTTTCATTCTCGCTTCTTCCTCTCTGCTGGTTTGATTAGAAAGAACTATAGTTTTAACCCAATAAAGCTGCCACCAAAAGCAGTTTTGCTGTCCAAGGAGGTGGACTTGATTTGGAGCAAAGGATGAAAATTTGCAGTTTTGTCAGATTAAATGCCATACTTGGTAGGAAATGAATGGAGAAAACTGGTAAGTTTGCTAGCCTAAGGTTTCAGTACTAGCTGAAGGCAAGTGGTGGGCCAACCAGCAACCTAACATGGAGATTCTGAAAATCACAAACCATGAAAGGGCTGAGATAAATTCTGCATATTTCCCTGGCTGATTGGAAAGCCTGAATTCATGTGCAAGGGATACCCAAGAGAACCCAGCAAAGAGTGAAAGCCAAAAGATACTTGAGGACTGGCTGTAATATCGAATACACTCCCTTCTACACACAAATTAATTAGAAGAAGGCTGTAAAGGCTCAAAATGTTTGAGCACAGCATCTGCTGAAGTCATTTGCTCATCACCAAGCTATACAGACATAGGGTAACTGCTAGGAAGCCAGGCTAAAACATAAAAATGAGAATAAATAAACTAGGAAGAGACAACAGCAACTGCAAAACATAGGGAAGACATATTTCAAAATTTCAGTAAGCTAATGTAAATCAGTAAAACCTTAGAAAAAAACAGAATCCAGAGTTGCTACAATATACCATCTAGAAAGTCTGTTTCAACCAAATATCATGGGATATGAAAAAAATAGGAAAGTGTAACCCATACTCAGGAAAAATAGTAATTACTAGAAACTGATTCTGAGTGGGCCCAAATGTTGAATATAGCAAAGAATTCAAAACAGTTAATATAAATATGTTCAAAGTTTTAAAGGAAAATATGATACTGTGTCAATAAATAGGCAGTCTCAGTAGAGAACTAGAAGATTCAAAAAGAACTAAATGGATATTATAGGGTTGAAGAAATAAAGATGAAATTAAGAAATTCTGTAGATGGGCTCAACAGCACATATGAGATGTCAGAATAATCAGTGTTTGTAGATCAATGGAAATTACTCTGTCAGAGAACAGAATGAAAATAGGTTGAAGAAAAATGAACAGATATTCAGGAATTTGAAGAACTATTGAAAACATATCAACAGGAGTCATGGAGAGGAAAGAGAAAAGTGACAGGAAAAATATTTGAAGAAATAATGACTGAAATTCCAAAATTTGATGGAAAAGAAATTTTGAGTTGGGGTATCTTTATGTCACCCAGGCTGGCATGCAGTGGCTCAATCACAGCATACCTTAGCCTCAGCCTCCTGGGCTCAGGCAATCCTTCCACCTTAGCCTCCTGAATAGCTAGGAATACAGAAATGCACCACCACACCTGGCTCATTTTTAAAAAATTTTTTGTAGAGACAAAGCCTAGCTATGCTTTCAGGTGGGCCTCAAATTCCTGGGCTCAACAGTCCTTCTGCCTCAGCTTCTTAAAGTGCTGGGATTACAGGCATGAGCCACCGTGCCTGAACTGGTGAAAAATGTTAACAGATCCATGAAGCTTAGTGAACCCCAAGAAAGAAAAAAAAAAGATAAAAGATCCACACCTTGGTACATCATAGTCAAATTGCTTAAGACCAAAGACAAAGAAAATCTTGAAAGCAGAAAAAGAATATTTATCAAATATAATAGAACAATACATTTAAAATCTGATTTCTCATTAGCAAGAATGGAGGCCAACCCAGAATAGCCAAAAAATCCTGACAAAAAAGTTGAAAGATGCATACTTCCTAACTTCAAAGCTTATTATAAAGCTACCATAAAAGTAGGGTATACATGACAGTGTTATACTGGCATAAGGATAGATATATAGATCAGTAGAATATAATTGAGAGTCCAGAAATAAATACTGGCAAATGCTAACATTCTTAGATTGCTTTCCAAAAGCACAATGTATCAGAACAAAAAATAATTTAGACTTTATTAAAATGAAAATTTTTGCTTTTCAAAAGTAATTAAGAAAATGAAAAGACATGTCATAAGTAGGAAATATTTGCAAATCCCATGTATAATAAAGGATTTATATTCATAGTATAGAAAGAACTCTTGTAGCTCAATAATAAAAAGATGATTCACTTCTTTAAATGGGCAAAGGATATAAATAGACATTTCTCAAAAAAATAAACAAATGGCCAAAAAAGAAAAGATGCTCAGCATCATTAGTTATTAGAGAAATACAAATCAAAACCAAATGATATACCACATTTTTTTTAATGGACAATAACAAGTTTGGTAAGGATATACCACATTTTTTTTAATGGACAGTAACAAGTTTGGTAAGGATGTGATTAAATTGGAATCCTCATGTATTACTGACGAGAATGTAAATGGTGCTGCTGATCTGGAAGACAGTTTAACAGTTCCTCATAAAAATAGACATTGTTACCATTTTGAAAATATGTCTGCACAAAAACTTTTATGTGAATATTCATAGTAATAGTATTTATAATACACAAAAAGTTGAAACAGCTCAAACTGATGAATAGATAAACTAAATGGAGTATACCCGTACAATGGAATATTACTTGGCAATAAAAAGACTTAAATACTGATATATTGTACAACAAGGATAAACCTTAAAAACATACTAAGTGAATGAAGCAGGTCACAAAAGGTCAAATATTGTATGATTTCATTTGTATGAAATGTGGTATATTGATCAATGGACTACTACTATGATAAGTAAAAGAAACCATAAGGCCCCATACTGTATGGTTCCATTAAAATGAGATTCCACAGTAGGCAAATTCAGAAAATAGATTAGTGGTTTTCTGGTGGGAAATTTTTGAGGGAAGGGAATCAGGAGTTATTGCCAGTAGATACAGAGTTCCTTTCTGGGGTGATAGAAAAGTTCTAGACTTAACGACACAGTTGCATAAGTTGATAAATATACCGAAAGGTTAATTCTACATTTTAAAAGGGTGAATTTCATGAAATGTAAATTATATATTAACAAAACTGTTAGAAAAGAAACAATGGAGACTAGAAGTCAGTGCAATGACAGGTTTAAAGTGCTAAAAGAAAAATTGTGGCAACCAATATTCTATATCCAGCAAGATAATTATTCAGAAGTAAAAGGAAAATAAAAATATCCTCCAGTAAACAAAAATAAGAAAATGTGTTGTTAGCAGGAGTTCCCTATATGGGATTCCAAAAAGAAGTCCTTGAGGCTTGAAAGAAATTTACACCAGAGGATAACAAATCCATGAAGGAACAATGTATACTGAAAATGATAACTGTGTGGATAAATGAGAGCTGTGTGGGCATGAATTTGTGCATGTGTATGTTTATGTATCTTCCCTTTTTTTCATTAAAAAAGTTATTTGGGCCAGGTGCAATAGTTTGAGCCCATAATCTCAGCACTTTGGGAAGTCAAGGCAGAAAGATCACTTGAGACCAGGAGTTTGAGTCCAGTCTGAGGAACACAGTAAGACCCTGTCTCTACAGAAAATTAAAAATTAAAAAATTAGCTACTCAGGAGGCTGAGGCAGGAGGATCCCTTAAGCCCAGGAGTTTGAGGCTGTGGTGAGTTGTGATGATGCCACTGCACTCCAGCCTGGGTGACAGAGTGAGACCTGACTCAAAAAAATAAAAAGGAAAAAAAGTATTTAAAAAGTTGTTTAAAACATATTAACACTGTTGCTGAGTTTGTAGCATATATACATACAATATATATTTGAGAATATGACAAAGGATGGAGTATGAAATGTCTCTTTATTGGGACAAAGTTGCTACATATTACTAGAATTAAGTCACTGTGAATCTGAAATTGAAAATGTAAGAGAAAGAAGATAAAGAGGTATATTATAATTTCTAATGCAACCATGAAGAAAATGAAAAACTATGAATAAAATATCAGCAGAGGGATTTAAATGGTGTCATAAAAGCACTTTTAAAAAAAACTAGAAGGCAGTAAAGAAGCAGAGTAAAAAAGACATAAGATGTGGAAAATAGTAAAATGGCAGACATAAATCTACCATATCAATAATTGCACTCAAAGGGCAGATTGTCAGACGGGGTAAAAAAGCATGATTCAATTGTATGCTATCTGCAAGAGACATGTTTTAAATTGAGAGACTCAAATAGATTGAAAGTAAAAGGATGCAAAAAGCTATATCATGCAAATAATACAAGAGCCAGAATGTTCATATTAATGTCAAATATACATTAAGATGAGAAATATTACTAGAGACAAAGAACAATGTTTTATAGTGGTAAATATATCAGAACATCAATGTATGTTAGTGTAACTACAGAGCCCCAAAATATACAAGCAGAAATTGGCAAGAGGGAAAAGTGAAGTAGGCAATTCAGCAACTATATTTGGGGTTTTTAATACTTTCTTTTCAATAATTGATAATACAACTATACAGAAAAAACAGTAAGAGTATAGAAGACTTGAGTGACACTACCAACCAACCAAGACTTGAACAACACTACCAAACAACCAAACCTAACTGACCTGTAAAAAAAACTCTACACAACAGCAGAATGTACATTCTTTTCAAGTTACACATAGAGTATTCTTCATAGTTCATAAAGGAAGTATCAATAACTTTGAAATCATACGAAGTATGTTCTAACCACTATGGAATTAGAAACCAACAACAGAATGAAATCTGGGAAATTGCTATATATTTAGAAATTAAACAACTTACCTCTGAATAACACATGGTTCAAAGAAGAAATTATTAGGAAACATAAGAAATATCTTGAACTGAGAGAAAATGAAACAGAACATATTAAAATCTATGGAATATGGTTGGCCCTTTGTATCCGCGAATTCTACAACCATAGATTCAACTGCTCAGATTGAAAAGGGGGGGGATGAAATGTAAAAAATAATAACTAAAAACAGTACAGCAACTGCTGACATAGTATTTGCATTGTAAATGTTACAAATAACTATTAATCTAGAGATGATTTAAAGTATAAAAGAGGATGTTTGTAGATTATATACAAATACTATGCCATTTTATATAAGGGACTCAAGCATCTGCAGATTTTGGTATTTGCGGGGGCTCCTGGAACTAATCCTCTTATGGCTACTGAGGGACAGCTGTATAAAGAAGTGCTTTGAGAGAAATGTATAAAATGTATAGCTTTAAATGCTTATATTAGAAAAGAATCTTTTTTTTTTTTTTTTTGAGTTGGAATTTCAATGTCGCCCAGGCTAGAGTGCAGTGGCATGCTTATAGTCCCAGTAATCTCAACCTCCTGGACTCAGGTGATGCTTCTGCCTTAGCCTTCCAAGAAACTGGAACCACAAGTGTGTGCCACCATGTCTGGCTAATTTTTTTAAATTTATTATAGAGACAAGGTTTCGCCAAGTTCCCCAGGCTGGTCTCGAACCTCTAGGCTCAGGCAATCCTCTCTCCTCGGCCTCCCAAAGTGCTGGGATTACAGGCGTGAGCCGCTGTGCCCAGCTATATTAGAAAAGAATCTTAAAATCAGTTATTTGACCTTTCACCTCATGAAGCTAGAAAAAGACAAGTAAATTAGAACAAAATGTAAGTAGATGGGAGAAGATAATGAATTGGATCAAATGGAACTCAATTAAGTTGAAAACAAAACATCAGAAGAAAGAAAAATGAAATGAAAAGTTGGCTTATTTTTAAAAATCAACAAACTTGATAATCCCTTAGGTAGACTAACCAAGAAAAAATAGGAGATAACACAAATTACCAAAATTTGGAGTGGAAGAATAGTCATCACTACAGACCTTAAGAAGCCTAAAATAATTACAAGGGATTAGGAACAACCTTTTGGCAGTAAATAAGACAAGTTAGACAAAATGGACACTTCCTAGAAAAACAAATTTTTAAAACTGACTCATAAATAAATATACTATTCAATTAGAACTTAAGAAAGTGAACTATTAATTAAAATTATTTTCCTAAGGAAAATCTCAGACACATATATGACTTCACTGGCTAATCCTATTAAAACACATATGCAAAATATAATACAAATTCCACAAAAGCTCTTTCAGAAAATGGAGGAGAAAGCACATCCCAACTCATTTTACAAAACCAATATTCCCAGTACCAAAACTGGATGAAAAACATTGCAAGAAATAAAAATCACAAACTAGTTAGTATATTATCTCATGAACATAAATGTAAAAATCTCTAGCAAGATACTGACAAACCAAATATAGCAACATAACAAAAAGGATTATGCTCTATGACCAAGGAGGTTTATACACAGAATGCAAAGTTGATTCAACATCAGAAAATTATTTGCTATAATACATTAATGAATAAATTCAAGTTTGAAACCCACATGATTATCTCAAAAGATGTACAAAATACATTTGATGAAGTCCAGCATCCATTCACAGTAAAAGCTCTGAGCAAATAAGGAATGGAAGTGAATTTCCTCAACTTCAAGGATACCAATGAAGAACCTACCATTGACATTATACTTAATGGTGAAAGACTGAATACTTCCCCCACCCAAAACACTGGAAAGGAAGAAGGGAAAAAAAATTATCTCTAATTGGTATAATCTTGTAGGTAAAGTGTTCTTTGGAGTCTACCAAAATATAACTAGATAGTATGTGAATTTAACAAGGTCAAAAAGTATAAGAATGTAAAAAAATAAAATGTATATCTATATACTAGGAATGAATGCTCCAGAATTTGAGTAAACAGCTTCATTCACAGTACACCAAATGTGTGTATACAAACAAACGTAGACGAATAAATTCAACAACAGAAGCGCAAGGGCCATTGCGAGGCCATTGTTGCCATTGTCTTGGTAAACTGTGGTGTGGCCATGTGCTCTTTGAGCTATGGCCAGGTCCTATTTCCTGGCTTTGGCCCCCTCCCCTACCTTGGGGAGGTGAATCTCCTCTTTCTCTCTCTCTTTCTCTCTAATTTACTTTCTAAATAAACTTTATTTTCTAATCTAAAAAAATTTTTTTTTTAAAGTGCAGGATCTGTACACTGGGAATGATGAGACATTGCTGACAGATATTGAAGACTTAAGTAATGGAGAGATGTACCATCTTAATGAATTAGAAAACAGTATTGTTAGGATGTCACTTCTCTCCAAGTTAATCTGTAAGCTTCAATGCAAAATTAAAATCTCGGCAGGCTTTTGTGTAGCAATCAACAAATTGATTATAAGATACAGAAATCTAAATGACAAAGGAGAACTAAAACTTTGAAAAACAGCAGTTGGAAACAGTCTTGATCTACCTAGTTTCGAAACTTTCTATAAAGTCAGAGTACTTAAGACAATGTATTGGTATAATAATAGACATATAGACCAGTGGAACAGTAATAAACCTACACAAATATGGCCAATTAATTTTGTACAAAGGTGCCAAGGTAATTCAGTGAGAGAAACAGTACCCTTTTCTGCAAGTGGCACTAGAATGGTGGGATATTTGTGGGTAAAACAAAAATTTAACTTAGATCCTTATGTCAATCATGCACAAAAATTAACTCAGAACTGACCTTAGAGCTAACTATAAAAGCTAAAACTATAAAACCTTCAAATGTGAAAAAATATATTATTAGGGAAAGATTTCTTAGCTGTAATACCAAAAGATAATCTATAAAAAATCAATCACTTGACTCTAAAATTTAAAACCTGCTTTTCAGATTTTATTTATGAAATGAAAATATAAGTCACATACTGTGAGAAAATACTTGTAAATTATGTATTTTATAAAGGACTTGGATCCAAAATGTATAAAGAATTCTTACACTGAGTAATAGGACAAAGAACCCAAATTTTAAAAGTGGCAAAGAATATAACAAGTGACTAATAAACACATAAGAGATGCTCAGCCTCATTAGTCATTGGAGAGATGAAAAGCAAACTACAATGAGATAGCACTACACATGCACTAAAATCCAAATGAGACTGACCATATCAGTTGTTGAGGATGTAGGAAAACTGGAAGCCTCATGCATTACTGACAGGAATCTAAAATGGCATAACCACTTTGGAAAAGTTTGGCATTTTCTTAAGAAAAACATGTGATCCAGCAATTCTGGTATTTATTCAGGAGAAACAAAAAGTTAAGTTTATACATCGACTCATATATGCCTGTTTATAGCATTATTCGTCATAGCCAAAAACTGTAGACAATTCAGATGTTTATCAACGGTGGTGAATACATACACAAAATGTTATATCCCTGCAATGGAATACTAATTTTCAATAAAAAGGGACAAACTACTGATACATGAAACAACATGAATGAACTAGAAAACGTTATGCTAACTAAAAGAAGCCTGACACAGCAAAGTGTGCATACTGTGTTAGTCTGTATTAAATTTTTAGGAAAAGCAAAACTCTAGAGACAGTATATTTGTGGTTGCCTAGAGTTAGGGCTGGGGTCAGTGATACAGACTGCCTGCAGATGGGGACAGTAGAACTTTTTAGAGGTGATGGAATTTGTTTCACAACTGAACTGTGGTGGTATTTATATACCTCTATAAGTTTACTAAAAACATCAAACAATATACTTACAATGGGTGAATTGTATAGGGTGTAAATTATACCCTAACTAAAATTGGCTTTTTAAAAATTTGTGTGTGTATTTATAGAAAATGAAAATACACCAAAATATTAATGGTGGCTATCTATAGTTTAGGGGTTACAGGTTATTTTTATTTCCTTGTTAATATTTTCTGCTTTTCAGCTTTTTGGTAATGAATATGATTAATTTTTTAATTAAAATGTTAAAATAAAATCTCTTTAAGGAGTGTTGGGAAGAAAATTTTTATTTTCAAAAATAATATTTTAAAAATAGGAATTGAGAAAGATTATAAAAATAAATTTTATAAATGTCAAGCTAAAAAACATTAGGGCTGCTTACTTTTCATAGGTCAAGTTATGCCCATTTTCCATAATTTAATTTTTCTTTCTTCTCCAGTTTATGTCTACCTCCTATCAAGAAGCTAAAACTAAGTTGAAATCCTACTTACAGCAACATGGTTATGGATCCTGGATTGTGAAATCTCCTTGTATAGAGAAATTTAGTATGTGAATCAGGCAATTTATTGTCATATTAAACTTATTTTATTTTTTGGTGTGTTTTGACTAGTAAAAATGTTTTTAAAATATTTTCAACTTTCAAAATCAGTCTTGCAACAACAATTTCCAGGGATTGCTGAAAATTTCTAAATATTTCTGTCAATTTACATTTACATCCACCCCCTATGAACTATTATAATCTCAAATTAGATTGATGCAAGTTGTTTCATTTTGGGTTTTTGTCTGTTCCAAAAGTATGGTAGAGTTTATTTGAACAGTGAAGTCATTCTGACATGTCTTTCAGTAACCTAGACTCTGCTTATTTATATTAGGTAGAATCATGTGAAGTTGTCACTTTTTGTAGATTAAAAAGAATCAAATATGGGCAGTTTCATATGAATCAAAATAAGTATAGTAAATCCCACTTCAATCAGTAAATACTTATTGCTTATTTCTGTAACTGCTATTTTCTTGTTAAATATTTTTATTCTCTTTAAAGGGCTGCTTTCTTTTATAGAAAATTCCAGCCTTTATTTCTGTTGCTTTACTTCCCCTTAATAGTAAACTTGCCTTTGAAAATAAAGTTTTTCACTTTCTCCTGGCACTTCACGTTCATGGATATTTTTCTCTTAGATGATATTTATTAAATATGGGAAACCACCATCTGCATATTTGCTTCTGAAAGTTCTTCTTAATTAGTAAAAGGCCCTGAGTTAGGCACTGCTATGAGGATAAGTAAAAGATAGTCAGTTTCTTCAATAAATTTTCAGTTTTAAAGGAAAGATAAAACAGAATCTGGTACCACGTATTTATTAAACATGTAGCCAATGTGTGTCTTTTTGTACTAGGTACACTCAGTTATATGTGGTGGTTTGGTTTAGAGAAAGGAAAGAGTGTCTGTAGAGGAAGGATATCAAGAGATATTTTATAAAGGATAAAGGAGTTGGAATGTGAAGCTCTACATTGGCCTTTATGACTGTGACTGTTGTAAAATATTTAATCACTTAGCTCAATTTTTTTACCCTTACAAGGATGAAGTTTATGCTAATGATTTTCATTCTTTTTTCAGGGGTAGAGTTTTGATGGGACGACTCCAAGCTGCCCTTCATCAAAAGCAGCTGTACTTTATTTCTTATGTATTGAGGTTCTGCAAGATACTTTGCTTGAAGAAAAAGCAAATTTCTAAATTCAGACTTCTAAACTTCTACTTTTAAAATTGTTCAAAAGTCACTTAATTGGTTGTATCTAAGTTTATACCCTCTTTATAGTTCGGTTATCTGAGGCAAGTATTGAAGGATGGGTAAAATTTGGTAGGTTGATATGGGAGAGGGAATGCATTTCAGTTGAAAATAATAAAGATTAGAGAGGAAGTGTTACAATGTTCAAGGCTAGCGTGTAGAACAGTGGATGGAAAAATTTAGAGTTGGGTCTAGCAGATGTTCTTAATTAGGCAGAGGGAGCCCTTGAAGGATTTTTTAGGGAAATGACACACATTAAAATGCCATTCTGCAACATCGTCTTTGTTTACTTATTATTAAGGACATTCTGAACATACAAATATAATAGTAAATGAATCCCCATGTCTCCATCATCAAGCTTCAGTCACTATTATAGCATGAGTAATCTTTTTCATGCATACCTGACTAAACTAGATTATGTTACAACAAATATCAAGCTCATTCTTTTATTTTAAAATACTCAGGTATATGTATCTGTAAAAGATAAGGAGTCGGCTGGGTGCAGTGACTCACACCTGTAATCCCAGCACTTTGGGAGACCAGAGTGGGAGGATCACTTGAATCCAGGAGTTGGAGACAACTGCGGTGAACTACTATTATGCCACTGCACTCCAGTTTGGGCAACAGAGCAATACCCTCTCTCTTAAAAAAAAAAAAAAAAAAAGATAAGAACTCTTTAATAGTAATTCTTCTGCTATCTCATAAATGTTATATAGATTGTTGGAATCAGGATCAAAATTACATCCATATATTAGAGTTTTTGTTCGTTTAGTGGTTGTTCTGGGTTTTTTTTTTTGGTAGTTTCCCACAGTTTCAATTTTGTTGTTTATATCTCTGTGAATTATTTAACAGGTTTCTCTGTTCTCTGTATTTCCTGAAACCAATAGTTAATTCTAGAAGTGTTTAAATTCAGGCTCAGTTTTATAGCAAGAATACTTCATAAGCAGTATTGTGTACTTTCACCAAAAGACATAATGTCTAGGTTGCTTTTATTTTTGTGATGTTAGCAGCCATTGATGATCTTTGCCTACATCCATTATTTCGTTAGGCACTGCAGGTGATACTTAAATTCTCTTATTAACTGAATGCTTTTATTAAGAAACATCCCCTCATAAATTATTTGATTACCTTTACATTTTTAAGATAATTAGTTGGTCCTCTGTCATCCTTTAAAGTTGACCAATACTCTTTTTCTAGTGTCATTTATAAATTCAAGGATTTAAACTATTTCAATCTGTTGCAGTTAGTATTCATATTGATGTTCAAATTGTTCTGTCTTTGGTCAGTAAGAGCCTTTTGTAAACCTCTTTTGGTATTTTTCTCATAGTTAATGTTTCTCAAATTTTAATAAATTTTGACAGCCTCAGAGCTAAAATATTAAAAATTAGAAAGTCCTGTTCAAACATTTTAATTTTAAAAAGTGTGGTGTTGCTGATCATGTATTAGGATAGTGCCTATAGAGGGTAGAACAGACATGTCTCAGAACAGTTATATGTGTTAATAGAAACATAATTTTTGAGCAGGGAGATATTTTTAGATACACATAAAGATGATGCTCAGGATATGAAGGGTATTGGTCCCAGGACACTGTTCCACCCTGTGTATACCAAAATCTGTACTTTCTCAAATTCTGCTGTTTGCCCTGTGGAACCTATGTATATAGTAAGTTGGCCCTCTGTATTAGGCAAGTTTTGCCTCCCTAGAATACTATATTTTCCATTTGCATTTGATTGGAAAAAAGAAGTCCACACTTACGTGGACCCACACAATTTAAAATGGTGGTGTTTGAGGGTCAGCTGTGTTTCATTTTGCACATAAGATTAGGTGACATGGCAGAATTATTCTAAGGAGTCCTAGGTGAAACTTGTGAAAAATAACGAGTAAAATATGTACGTGAAATATTTACAAATGCTTTGAAAATATTAATGGTACTAGATGTAAACATCAAGCTTCATTAACAATAGTTACTAAAAAAACACGATGACTCCCAAATGCAAGTTTATTTTCTTTGAGAATGAGCTAAAAATAGATGATTCCTAGGTAAAGGTAATTGTTCTTTGATGTGACAAAGAAGAAAGAATATTGTTAAGTAAACAGGAAGCATGTGAATTTCCTCTTCAGAAGGCTTTTGATCCTGATACCTGTCCTATAAATTAAGTTGACTTAAAGTACAACTTAGTATTCTTTCACTTCTTGTGTTATAAAAGATATCAAAAATAATAAGTTTTCTTTAGCTTAATAGTTTTAGTAGTACCAAGGGAACATCCTGAATACCAAAGCATCGTTCTTGGAAGTAGCATACATATTTCTACTGTTAAAATTCTCTTGAGCTTGAGTTACCTTTCTCTATGGTATTTTAAGTCTGAATTATTTTTTATTTCCATGGAAGCTATAATTTTCTTTTGCTATAATGATATTAGATGTGAAAAAGTGTACAACTCCTAGCAGGTTGATATTGGCATTTAAAACTTTAAAATAAATAATTTCTTGAGAGTTAATTAAGCATGTATTAATAAATTCTTGTCAAAGTCTTGCTTTACACTTTGTAATGTAAAGGGAATTCACTATTGTAGAAACAGTCTAATATGTAACTTATTTAGACAGATGTCTATACATTTTTAAGCTATATATTTTGAATCTCACATTCCAAATGCTCTTAGTTTTTCCATCAATTCTTTTTTAATTATGTCATTAGTAGAAAGATATTTTTAAGTACAATTTGATGTCACTTTCAAGTCAGACTTTGAATATTTTGCTCTGAGACTGTCCACATTGTTTAGAATTTGAGTACTGAAAAATATGATGGTGACATCTGTAATGTTCTATACCATAGGAAATTCCATTATTTTGGCTTATTTTTTAAGTACACCACAAGTAGTCTCCCAATTTATTTACTGCTTCTTCTTTAATAATAATCTATTTTTTAGTCAATTTGGATAATTCTGTTTCTTTATTATATCATGTATTTCCTATTATATTGTCTTTACTTATTTTCTTCCCTCATTTGTCAAGGCCAAACATCTTCACTTCCTCTTTACCTGTCCAGATTCTTTCATTTATAGAAACAGCTCAAATATAATTTTTTGATGAAATTGTCTTTGAAACCTTCTAAGTCTTCAGTATCTCTCCTGTCTCTGAACTGTATCTACTATATCACTCTTGTCACATTTATTTTTACATGACTTATCGATGTTACTAAATTGTAATTTATTTTTTATTTATTGCCTTCTAGGCAATGACTTTCCTATAACCAATAGTTAATAAACATTTAATGATTCAAAACTTCATAAATTTTTATTTTCCCCAAGAATGAAAGTACAGCTATTTTTCATTTCTAAAAACATCTAAGTTGACTACAACAGAAGTACAGAAGCATTTCCTAATTCTTTAGCTGTATGTCCTTAGAAATGATTTGGCTTCTTCTGCTAAAATTTTAATGACTTTACCTCTTGTATAACTGTATAATTCTGAGATGACTTGTCTTTTTCAAAACCAAATACTTCCTAGAACATTAGACATATAATACCAAGTTTAGTGTGTGATTTTTTTTTAAGTAAAGAAATTTCTCTCTCAGAATTTACTTTTAAAACTTTTTATTTTGAAATAGTTGTAGTCTCATAAGAAATTCCAAAAGTAGTACCAAAAGGTCCTGTATACTTACCACCCAGCCTTCTTCAATGGTACTACATAATTATATTACATTAGAAAAGCCAAGAAATTGACATGGACACAATACAATTAACTAGACCATAGACCTTTCTCAGATTTTGCCAGTTTTTATATTCATTCCTTTTTATGTGTGTAGCTTTATGAAATGTTTATATAGAGAGATATAGATATAGGTTCAAATAACTACCACTGCAAAGTACAACATTATTTCATTGTCACAAAGAATTTCCCTTATGCTACTCTTTATAGTCAAGTCTTCTCCTCTAACCTTTGGCAACCATGGATCTCTCCATATATAATTTTGTCACTTTGAGTTTGTTGTATAAATGAAATCATACAGCATAATCTTTGGAAATTGATTTTTTGCACTCAACATACTCGAGATCAAGTTGTTGCATGTATCATAGTTGTTTTTCACTGTGTAACCATATTATACATATTATTCACCCATTTAGGGACATTTGAGTTGTTTCCAATTTTGGGTATAATTATAAGTGTTTATATTATAAATACAACTACAGTAAATATTCATGCATCTTTTTATTATAGTAAAATACACATAACTTAAAATTTGCTATTTTAACCATTTGATTTACAGTTCCATAGCATTAAGTACATCCACAATGTTATGTAGCCATCACCATTATCCATTTCCAGAAGTTTTTTATCATCCCAAACAGAAACTATACATTAAACAATAATTTCTTTTCCTCACTTCCCAGTCTCCTAGTAACCTCTAACCTGTTTTCTGTTTTATGAATTTGCCTGTTCTACCTAATGTTGCTGAACGCCAGGGGTTTGGTTGGGGTTGTGTTGCTTGCTTCACAGAAAGCCAATCACTGGGATGAGTATTGCCAGGGGAGATGACTTTATTTGGATGATATTAGCTAAGGAAAACTAGAGACTGTCTCAGATTCATCTCTCTCTGTCCCACTGAAGTTGGGTGTGAATAGTGGGGCAGGAATGTAGAAAAGAACAACTAGGGAGGAGGGGTAAGGAAGAGGAGTTGGTAACAGGAATAGGGGAGGGATGAAGAAGAGGATCTGGCATCTTAGTGTCTGGATACAGTGATCTGGTAAGCTTTCATATCTTGATGCTATTAGGCCTGAGGATCGGTTTAATGAGAAAGGAAATCAGATAAGACAAATGTAAGTTTTAAGACCAGAGAGGAGAGTCAATTACTGTGTTTATTTAACAAGAAACTAACTATTCTGTGAACAGGTTGAGGTTTCAATAATCCTCTTAAGTGGAATTATACAATATTTGTCCTTTTGTGTCTGGTTTATTTCAATTAGCGTGACATCTTTAAGGTTCATCTATGTTGCAACATGTGTCAGAATTTCCTTTCTCTTTTAAAACTGAGTAATATTGGGAGGCTGAGGTGAGTGGATTGCCTGAGCCCGCGGGTTCGTGACCCACCTGGGCAACTTGGCGAGACCTCATCTCTACAATAAATCAAAAAATTAGCCGAGCATGGTAGCGCACGCCTGTAGTTCAGTTACTTGGAAGGCTGAAGCGGAAGGATCACCGGAGCCCAGCAGGTCGAGGCTGCAGTGACCGGGAGCGGCCACTGCACCCCAGTCTGGGTGACAGAGTGAGACTCCAACTCAAAAAAAAAAAAAAAAAAAAACAATAATATCTCATACTGGATTTCTGTTGTTTATCAGTTCATCTATTGATGGTCATCATTTGAGTTGTTTCTACCCTTTGGTTTTGTGAATCCTGCTGCTATTAACACGAATGTACAAGTATCTGTTTAGGAACATACACCTAGGTGTACGTAGAATTGCTAGATCATATAGTAATTCTGTTTAACTTTTTGAGTATTTTAGGAACTGCCAAACTGTTATGTACAATGGCAGCAGTATTTTGCATTCGTACTAGCAATGCACAAGGATTTTAATTTTCCATATCCTTAGCAATAGTCATGTTTCATTTTTTTTTTCGGATAGTGTTTAAGGACTTTTAAAAATATGGCTAATTGCCGGGCTCGGTGGCTCAGCCTGTAATCCCGCACCTTTGGGAGGCTGAGGTGAGTGGATTGCCTGAGCCCGCGGGTTCGAGACCTGCCTGGGCAGGCGAGACCTCATCTCTACAATAAATCAAAAAAAATCAGCCGGGCATGGTAGCGCGCGCCTATAGTTGCAGCTACTTGGAAGGCTGAGGCGGAAGGATCGCTGGAGCCCAGCAGGTCGAGGCTGCGGTGGCCAGGAGTAGCCACTACACTCCAGTCTGGGCGACAGAGTGAGACTCCGACTCAAAAAAAAAATATATATATATATATATATGGCTAATTGACATAGTTGCATTTATTGAAAAGACCATACTTTCTTCACATCTGAATAACCTTATATATGTAGATCTTTTTCCTTTTCACTGCTCTGACCTTATGTCACTACCACACTGCCTTAATTGCTATATAGCTTTACAATAAGTCTTGATATTTGGTAATGTGAGCCCTCCATTTTTTTTTCTTAAGAATGTCTTGACTATTTTAGTCTTAGTATATCCATAAAAATTTAAGACTAACTTTGTTGGTTTCATGCCTTCCCTCTTCAACACACAACCATATAAAATCTGAAATTTTGAATGGTATTGCATTCACTCTATAGATTAGGGAGATTTAATCTTTCTTTTTTAGTCAGGGTCTCACTCTGTTGCCCAGGCTGGAGTGCAGTGGCACACACATGGCTCACTGCAGCCTTGACCTTCTGAGCCCAGGTGATCCTTTCACCTCAGCATCTTGAGAAGCTGGGACTACTACTATGCCCAGCTAATTTTTTTATTTTTTGTAGAGACAAGATTTTGCTATGTTGATCAGGCTGATCTTGAACTCCTGGGCTCAAGCAATCCTCTTGTCTCTGCTTCCCAAAGTGTTGGGATTGCAGGCGTGAACCACCACACCCAACCTGATAATTAATCTAAAGAATACTGAATTTTATTACTCAGGGACATAGTATATCAACTTATTTAGGTCTTCATTTTTCTCAGTAATGCTTTGGATTTTACAGTATAGAAGCATATGGCATTACATTCCCAGTTATTTGATGTTTTTATTGCTATTGTAAGTTTTTGATGCTGGCATATAAAATACAGTTGGTTCTTATGTATATTAACCCTGTGAATTCATAGTCTTACTATGTTTACCCATTCTAATAATTTGTAGCTATGGATGATTTTAGCTACTCTATTTATATAATCACATTATCTGTATATAGTGATAATTTTACTTCTTCATTTCCAATCTTTTACTTTTTAAAAAATATCACTTATTAAAACCTACGTCATTTACATGAGGAACATAAAAAATTAATAAAACCTGTGCTACACCATTGCATAGAAATGGTGATGAATCTTCTTTTTTTAGTCCCAAATTCAGGGGGAAAATGTTCCATATTTTATCGTTACCATATTAGTTGTGGGTTTTTGTTGATAGCTTTTGTCAGATTAAAGAACTCTTAAGTTTTTCTGAGTGCTGCTAATTTTGTTTTCTTAAGTTCTATGTGAATCAATTGAGCTGATTCATATAGCATATATAATTTTCTTTTTTTCTGCTAATGTGATGAGTTGCATTAAGAAAAAACAACCTTAAACCAATCTTGTATTTCTGGAATAAATCAAATTTGGTCAAGTATATTACCTTTTATATATAATACTAATTTTTAAGTTATATTTTAATAATAAAATTTTGTACATATGTTTATGAGAGATGTTGACCTATATAGCTCCTCTTCATTGTAATGTTACTTTGGAGTCAGGAATGATAGAATGATTTTTGAACCTTCCCTTTTTCTACCCTTTGAGATTGTTTGTATAAGATTACTTAGTCCTTTATTTCTTCAGTATCTAAACTCCTATTAAGACCATATATTTTTCAGTTCTAGGATTGCTATTCTGGAACTTTGGTTAGTTTTTATAGTTTTAAAAAAATAGCTTCAGGCTAGGAGAAGTGACTCAAGCCTGTAATCCCAGCACTTGTGGGAGGCTAAGGTGAGAGGATTGCCTGAGTCCATGGGTTTGAGACCAGCCTGGGCAACTTAGCAAGACATCGTCTCTACAATAAATCAAAAAATTAGCTGAGTGTTGTAGTGTGTGCCTATAGTTCCAGCTACTTGGAAAGCTGAGACAGAAGGATCACCTGAGCCCAACAGGTGGAGGCTATGGTGCCCATAGCATGCCACTGCACTCCAGCCTAGGTGTTAGGGTGGGACTCCAACTCAAAAAAAAAAAAAACAGCTTCAATTTTTTTCAATTGTTATAGTTTCATTTCTCTTTTGAATTTACTATTTGTCCTCTCACTGTGGTCAAATTGTGCTTTAAGTCTTGAACGTGTTTATAACAACTAATTTCTTCAACTGTTTTGTTTTAAAATCTGTTTTATTGAGCGAGTCTTCCTCTGCCACATTTTTCTGCTTTTTACATACCTGGTAACTTTGAGTTGTATCCTGGACATTATTAATGCTTTTTTGTTCTGTTTCTGGTTTTTGTTGTCTTATTTTAAAGATGTTGACTTTTGTTCTGGAAATGAAGTAATTTACTTGTGTATCATCTTGAGTCTTTCAGTGCTTATTTGTAAGCTTTATTAGGGCACATCTAGAGTAACCTTTACTCTAAGGCTAGCCTAGTCCTGCAGCATGATTTTTCTAGGGATTCTACTGATTTATCAGGGTGTTCAAGGTTTCTTCACTCTGGCTCAGAATTTGAATATGCAGTTCTGTAGTCTTCAGTGGTTTTTAGGGTAAAGTTTTTCAGTGTACATTCTTTCTTTTAGTTGCTCTTTGTCTAGCTTTGTGTAGTCTCATGCCTAAAAGCAGCTTATTATTTAGGGAAAAAATTAGAGTTTCTATGCTTATTTCTGTAGTTCTTGTCTGTACAACTGTCTTCTTTCTAGTACCCTTGTACCCTGCTCCACAAATTTCTATAAGGTTACTTTGGTAACCTTGAACTCCAGTCTCTGTTTCATTAGCTCAGCAGTATTGCTTCACTCAGTGTGGGGGCTCACCATGTTTGTGTTTATTTCTTTTGGTTTATATCACATTATTTTGTTGCCTATTGTTCAGTGCCCTAGTTTTAAGATTACTTACAGGAGGAGGGCTAGAGTGGTATCAGTTACTCTTATTGAGGCTAGAAGTAGAGGTCTTGGTCTGTATATTTTGAAACTGTATTATTATTAGATGAATCAAATATAAATTGGTATGTATTCCAGTTTAATGAAATTTCTCTATCTCTAATTACACCTCTTGCTTTAAAGTCTGTGTTTATGATTGTTGTTAATTTTCCAATCTCTGGCTTTTGTTTTTGTTTTAATTTTGGTTTTAGGTTAGTCTTGTCTTTTCTTTTTCTTTTTTTCCTTTTTTTTTTTTGAGTTGGAGTCTCACTCCGTTGCCCAGGCTGGAGTGTAATGGCACACACATAGCCACACCAGTATCGACCTGCTGGGTTGTGATCCTTCTGCCTCAGCCTTCCAAGTAGCCAGAACTACAGGCACACGCTACCACATCTAGCTACTTTTTTTTTTTTTTTTTTTTTTAATTGTAGAGACAAGGTCTCACCAAGTTGCTCAGGCTGGTCTCAAACCCGTGGGCTCAGACAATCCACTCGCTTCAGCCTCCCAAAGTCCTGGGATTACAGGCTGAGCCACCAAGCCCAGCCTAGGTTAGTGTTTTTATAGCATATTTTTTTTCTTGTACTTTTGACCCTCTGTCCTTTTACTTAAAGTGTGTTTTTTAAAGAGTGTATAGTTAGGTTTTATTTCTGTTTCATCTTACAATTTTTTTAAAAATTGGAATTCTTAGCTCATGTATGTTTAATGAGACAGATGGAGTTTGGTTTTTAAGTCTTCTTTCTTGCTGTTTGTTTTCTGCTTGTCTCATACGTAGGTCTTTTATTCTCCCTTTATTACTTTTCTCTTGCCTTATTTTAATTTAAGTTTTTTTTAATTTAAGTATTTTTAATATTACATTTTCTCCCTTATTACTTTTTGGTTATGCAGGTTGAGCATCCCTAATCCAAAACCCAAAATGCTCCAAAATCCAAAACTTTTTTGAGCACTGGCATGATGCTAAAAGAGCATGCTCAAATGAATATTTTATTTGAGCATTTTGTATTTCAGGATAGGAATGCTCAACCAATAAATATAATGCAAATATTTAAAAATCTTAAAAAAAAAATCCGAAACACTTGTAGTACCAAGCATTTCAGACAAGGGATACTCAACATGTATTATTCTTTTAAAAATTTCCCTAGATTATAATATGCAGTTTTGACTTGTTACAGTCTACCTTAAATTCATTAGTTTAGCACTTCCTAAGGATCCTGCAAAATTTTAATGCCATTTATCATCTTTTGCCCTTACTTTTGTCACATATTTTACTTGTGCATTTGTTTAAATATCACAGGACATGTTGTCTTCTTAATTAGTAACTGTCTACACTATACGGTGTTCTTCATTTCTTTTTTGCACTCCTATGCTTTCATCTGGAATTTTTTTCTCTTAAAGCTATAAGTTATTTATTTAGTACTTCTCATAGCTTAGGTCTGCTTTTGATCAGTTTTCTCAGCTTTTGTTTGCCCAAAATGTCTGTTTCATCTTAATTTCTGATTTATTCTGGGTATAGAATTCTACATTGCCAAATTTTGATGATCTGGCAGACCTCAGCTGCCTGGTTTACTGAGCTGATTTCCAGACATGCCAACTGTATAACAAAGACTGGATTAAAGAGAAGATCTTGCTCCTTCTCTGGCAGGCCCAGCAGGCTGGGAAGTAATCAAGAGGGAAGCATTGGTTATGGGGTGGGTGTGGAACATCAGCGTGTGCAGCAAGCTGTAGTGGGAGTTTTGTGCTATTGGAATCCTGTTTCCATTTTGTTACGTTCTAGCCAATGTGAGGATCTTATTCAATCTGAAACCCCATTGTCCCCTTTTTTTTTTTTACTTAAACATTTTTATGATGATTTAGATGGAAGTTGTTCCTTGTCAGTTAATGTTGGGTGCAGTCTTTTCAACTGTTTACATCTCGTTTATAACATTCACTGTACTAACTCTTCTTCAAGATAGGGTGGGAGTGGTGCTACAGTTTAGCTATGTCTAAAATATAAAGTCTCAGTGAAAAGTAAAAACATGTTTAGTTATTTAACAACAAAAAAGTGAGGAGGCCCAAACAGTTACCAGAACACATAAGTAAACTGCAGTTGGAGGTGGCTAAGAGTCTCCTGGTACCTGATTTAACCCCTCTCCCTCAGCTAACTTCTTTGACTTTTTGGGGTGTGCCCTATTACAAGTTAAAAGAGGAGGAATAAGTAAGAGCCTGGTTTACAAATGGATCTGGACCAGATGCTAGTACCAGCCATAATAAATGTCTCAAAACTATACTCCCATTCAAAGTTGTGCATTTGGTCGTCCATTTCATGCTAAAGGAGAAATAGTCAAGAGGTATAGATCTAGAATAGAATGACTTATGGGAAGTAAGTTTGTCAGTTGATCATGGATCTGAAAAAAAAAATGAAAAACCACTGACAAAAATGTCTGGGGGGAAGAAGTATGTGAAAGGACCTCTTTGAATGGGCAGAGAATGTGAGGATATTAATTGTCCCACTGTGAAGCAAGCTGTCATTATTCAGCTGGACAAAATGTCTGTCCCTGTGAATGCCAGTGTCTTTCCCTGGCCATTCTAGTGATTACTACATAGGCCTACAAAGCGGACATGGCACCAAGGATAAAGACTATGTATGAGCTCATCAACATGCTGTTCCACTCACAAATGAGTGTATAGCTACCGCCACTGGAGTGCCTATAAACTAAAGCTGAGCCTTCAATATGGCCCCATTCCCCCAGAGAAACCATCTGGCTCTCTGAAGATTGGCTGATTATACTGGACTCCTCCCACTATGGAGTGAAACAGTGTTTTGCCTTCACAAGGATAGGCCTGTATCCTAGATAGTTTATTTGCTTTAAGTGCTCTGAAGCACTATTAGAAGATCTATGAAATGCCTTATCTGTCACACTACTGCTCCCAAATAATACATTTTATGACAAAATAAGTTGCAATGGGATGATGACCATGGTTTTTCTATGTGCTGCCTTGATGAAGCAGTGGTATGACCTGCTTCAAGTTTAATTACATGAGGATTGCATGCAGTCCTACAGGGTGCACTGTGTCTACTAAACTAGAAGTCAATTTGTAGTTCATTCTCCTCCACCCTAGAATGCAAAAGTCTGGGAACTAAGGAGTAGAATCAAAAGGGGCCCCTCTCATTATCATACCGAAGACCACACTTGAAAATTTTTTTTTAACCTCCCATTTATGAAACCTTAGTCTGGTCATTTGAAGGCCTTGGTGCTCAATGAACAACACTTCTACTAGGAACCTTGACTTCTACCAGAAACCTGATAAAATGGCTGAGACTATCTTTTAGTCATTTAGGGGCTTTTTGTGCAGCTGAACCAACAATCACATAAAGGACCATTGTACTGGACAAGGTGACTGATTTTCATGAAAAGGGAGAAACTGCGTCTCTGCTACTGAACAGGGCAATGGTTACACAATAAACACTATATTTGGAACCTAGGAAGTTTACCTGGGCATTTCTTAGCTCTGTTTCCCCAGTAGTACTGGTTAATGGAAACTGTAACAAACCTCAAAATTCAAGAACATCAAAGATTCAGATTCTACAGAATTAAGCTATCAGGTGCAAACCACCAGGTAAAGAGTCCTACCCATTCAAAGTAATGGCAGAGGATAAAGGGGAAGATGAAAAGGGTAGTGGAAGAAGGCATCTGTAATTACTGACTTTCACGACTAGTTACTGAGGCAGAGACTCAAGCAGTTTTACTTTTCTCCTGTTTTGTACCTCACCCAGTATGTCAAATAGGACTTCACATAGTCTCTCTTTATGTGAGGAATAGTGGTGGTACCTTAACATTGTAGGTTTCAGAAAAAGTGTTATTGAATTGACATTACCCTACAATAATACCATAATTGATGGGATTCCGTGTGTCTTCTTCACTAGCAACACAAACTTTCCTCCAAAAGGAAAGGAGAAAGTACATGCCGGGAAACTGAAGAGGTGAACTGTGCCATATATCTTCTGTTTTTCTCTCTAGAACAACTCCACATCCTTCTCTACCCTGGTCTTCACCCTGCAAAACTGAAATGTGTGGAATACATGAATGTGCTTTCTCCCCTCTGGTTTCTAGCTGAGTTTGGCCAAAGGGCATTTCTGATAAGACTTTAATGGCTGGGTGCGGTGGCTCATGCCTATAATCCCAGCACTTTGGGAGGCCGAGGTGAGAGTACTGACTGAGCCCACAGGTTCAAGACCAGCTTCGGCAACTTGGTAAGACCTCATCTCTACAGTAAATCAAAGAATTAGCTGGGTGTGGTGGCACACGCCTGTAGTTCCAGCTACTTGGAAGGCTGAGGGGAAGGGTCACCTGAGCCCAGCAGGTTGAGGCTATGGTGGCCATGAGTGTGCCACTGCACTCCAGCCTGGGCGACAGAGTGAGACTCCAACTCAAAAAAGAAGAACAAGAAGAAGAAGACTTTAATGCAAGGTTACCTAATGGTAGTTTCATCACTTGACCATAAATGATACCGCTCTCAAAGTGGCCCTTTTTAATTTTTTCCTTCAAGGTTCTAATAACCTCCTCCTCTACACTTCACCTCATGCCTAACTAGGTGCGATAGCTGTTCCCCTGTGTTAGGACAGCAATCAATGCAAGCAGGTTGTAGGTTTCATTCCTCAAGAGAAGGAATGTGAACAGACATCCTTGCCTTCTGAAGGAATTTTCCAAATTATAGCACAAGAAAATGGAACCTAAAAAGAAAACTGCAGTCCTATGAGCAGTCAGAGGCAAGAGTTCAAGTTTGTCAAAATGGACGGAATTTGAGAGAAAAAGTCCCATAAAGGAGA
The DNA here is from genome assembly GCF_000164805.1 of Carlito syrichta. Taxonomy (NCBI): domain Eukaryota; kingdom Metazoa; phylum Chordata; class Mammalia; order Primates; family Tarsiidae; genus Carlito; species Carlito syrichta. The sequence goes on along the minus strand of NW_007254746.1, from coordinate 352,729 downwards.
GAACTGCAGTAAAGGAGCCCCTGCATCTACACACAAATTCCTCTCAATTCACTGGCTGATCCATAAGCTGCATATGAAAGACAAGGCTTCTCCAAACCACTAAAAGAAATGGCAGAAAATAGTAGGTAGGGAGCAAATAAGCAGTGGTGCTGAGGGGACATAGGTTGGAACTGAGGCCCTGACACAGAAGAAGGATCTGGTAGACATGTCAGGATTTAAGATGAGAAAAGAGGCCAAGCCTCTAGGTGAACAAACCTTAGAATAAGAACAAATCTGAAATATACCAGCCCTAAAAAAGTCTGAAAGCAAGCCTCATCAGGATCAAAGGAATCTACCAGATTCTACTTGTCTCCTGAAGAAAGCTTAATTTAGATAAAGATAACATCATCCAGAGCCTCTACAATATTTCAGTCACATGTAGCATCAGTCAAAAAATTATGAGGCATACTAATATACATGCATGTGCAGGTATGCACACCCTCAAAATGAAGTTTGGGAGGAGGGCAATAAACATCTCCAACTTAGGATTCAGGTGTAGTTACAAGATACCAACTTTAAAATAATTTATATAACTTATATTCAAGAAAATTAGGTCAAAATAGTAGATAAAAATAAATTTTTTTTGCATAAAACTAGAATATAACTTTTAAAAGTAAAGGAACATTCCAACACTGGAAAAGACAGTATGTGAAATTAAGAAATCTCTAGATGTGCATAACAGCATAATGGATGTAGCAAAAGATAAAATTAGATTACTACACAACAACAAAAAAATCCATACTGAAAAACAGAAGACAAAAAAAGGTACAGAAAAACCCCCAAAAAACAGTATAGTAATAAACAGGTAATTAGAGTTATAAAAGGAGATGAAACCATATGGGGAAAGATGTAATGGATAACCAAATAAAAAAACATCTATGTACATATAAAAGCTATGTACATATATTTTATAACCATATAAAAAGACATCTATGTACATATAAAAGCCCAGAAAAACTCAAGCAGGATAAATACAAAAAACCAAAAAAAAAAACCCTCAAATTCACACCCTCAAATCGCAATTGTTGAAAAGCAAAAACAAAAGCCAGTGACACAAAGCATTGCCGTCAACAAAGCAACAATACAATTGTGAGCTAATTTTTCAACAAAATCTATGAAAATGAGGAAACAATGGAATGACATATAATTTAAAAAAAAAAAACAACTTGGCAATGTAGAATTCTGTACCCAGAATTCCTAAAAAATTAGATGAAACACATTTTGGGCAAACAAAAGCTGAGAAAACTGATCAAAAGCAGACCTAAGCTATGAGAAGTACTAAATAAGTTTAGCTTTAAGATAAAAATATTTCAGATGAAAGCATAGAAGTGCAAAAAAGAAATGACAGGTGTTCTTCATATGTTTTACAAACGGCTTCCATGCACTTGGGCATAGTTCCTGTCTTCTGGCCTCTTGGCAGGCTGCACCAGCAAGATGATGTGAGACATCGCACGAAACTCTCCTCGCCACAGCCACTGCTGACACTGCCACCACTGCCACACAAGCTGAGCTGCAAGTGGGGTCTCCTCACATCTATTTTACGATGCAGTGCTATTCTGTGTACCCAATTTATGTTTCAATATATCAGTAATTCGTTTATAACTGGTAGTTCAGGCTGTATCATCTTTTGGTGTCCCATAGTCAGGTGTTTGTCTTTACCAGGGTTTTGTTGCAAACCGAGAGTTGCTTTTAAATGGAGAATTGTCTGCATAACATGGCCTTCCTAAAAACTGTAAGGACTATGTGGTACTTTTTCTACAGGGACTTTCTAAAGACTTTGTTCAGCATCTGTGTAACAAACACTTTGAATACCACTGACTTTGCTGGGTCATAAAGCCCAAGTGAATGAGAAATTTGTGTTGAGGCCTGGATCTGTTAGAGAGTCCTTTCTTGCTCTTGGCCCATAAAAACTGGCAGCCTTATGCGTTACTCAAAAAATGGGTCAGAGTAGCATGCATCCAAATTACAGAGGGCTACTGAGATTTGTATCTCTTTGTAATGGGTTGTTCAAAGTACAATTTGTTCTTCACTTTAGAGAAGCCTCTTAACATGCATGAAACTACTGGACTCAAGTGTAGTAGCAGTAGATGGACTCATGCTAATACTCCATCTTTCACTTTACTGCCATAAGCTTCACTCTGGTGGCTCACAGTGAAATTTGGAGATATAGAATCAGTTCAGAGCCATTATCCTATAATCCCCAGATAATCTGGGTATTTTCTGTTTCCCAGTGCATGGTCTCCTTGGTAAATATCCCTTCCAAAAATGGTTGGGGGAATTTTTACAGTATACAACTGCAGCCATAGTATAGAGTCCTTCATGAATCCAGTCGCCTCTCACCCTGAAGCAGGTATACCAGGTTCTATGAAGTGGCTCAAGTCTGGGAGCTGGGAATAGGCTATGGAAACCACTATGGTGGCTTGCATTCATTTCTGTCCAGTAGAATGAGATTCTTGGATTTCTAAGCATTTTGCAATCAGCCCTCATTAACGATTTCTTTGGTTCAAAACACTCTGCTTTGTGGTTTGTTATGGTGATTGCTTCTACCTTGTCTCTGAGCATTAAGTGTTGCCACCTGGTGTTTATCACTCTGAGATTCCATTTTTCCCAGTGAAATTGGGGTAACTGGTTCCATTGCTGCACCATCTGCTATCATATCTGGTCTAATAAAGACACTACCAAACTCTGCTGGATACTAGTGCATTTCTTTCTAATACATAACTTAATGTCTTCCTAGGTGGTATTAGAAGATTGCACACAATAGATCCATTCCAACACTTTCATTTCCTTGGTTCTTTGGACTTTTTCTTCTACAGGGATGATCTACATTTCAACATCATTAGAAGAAGCCATTTTTGAAATCCCAGCTTTTACTCAACCATTAACATCATTTGTGAGTTCTCACTAAATTCTGAATCCCAGGTAATTGCACCTATCTCAATTAAATTAGCCCAATCATGACTTACTTTTCACCTCCCTTGGTCTAAATACCTTATATCTCACTGCACCACCAATATTGAGACCTTAACTCCCATTTTAGGCCTATAGACAATGAAACATGGTAGAGGGAAGTCGCTCTTCAATTTGAGAGTCACTGAAGATTTTTAAGCAGAGAAACAATTTTTTCTCAGAAGGGATACTATTAAATAAAAGGGGTTACTTCTGTCAACAGTAGATCCAGATGTTCAAAATTCTCAGCCTCCTCTGTGGGCAAAATATCAAGTCATATATTCCTACTCCTTCCCCCTCCTTAATGTGAGAGCCCTTAAAGGCTTAGGCTTTTTTTTTTTTTGAGTTGGAGTCTCACTCTGTTGCCCAGACTGGAGTGCAGTGGCCGCTGCTGGCCACTGCAGCCTCGACCTGCTGGGCTCCGGTGATCCTTCTGACTCAGCCTTCCGAATAGCCGGAATTACAGGCATGCACTACCATGCCCTGCTGATTTTTTGATTTATTGTAGAGATGAGGTCTCGCCAAGTTGCCCAGGCAGGTCTCGAACCCGCGGACTCAGGTAATCCACTCACCTCAGCCTCCCAAAGCGCAGGATTACAGGCTGAGCCACCGAGCCCGGCTAAATGCTTAGACTTTTAATTCTTTCTATATCTTTGAAGACATTGCGCCAAACTGTGGTACTGTTTTGTGCCATATCTTCTCTATGATTATAAGAGATGAGGGATTTCTTCAAAGCTTCCACATAGGCCTCCTGGTTGCTCATGTATGTTTTTAAGTGTAATTTCTAACTTGTTACCCCTTTGTTCTCTTTCTGGGGGCCATCAAAAGAATCTAGATGATAATCACAATTTTTTTTTTTTTTTTTTTTT